>NW_027326426.1:600000-803228 GCF_048164855.1 Canis lupus baileyi | reverse complement strand
GATATCCCCTGGGCTGGGAGACATCACCCCGAGCATCAGATCGGCAGTTCGCCAGAGCCTCCTGGGTCCCCCGCCCGTGTGCTCCTGATACCGGGGTGGAGCGCTCTGTGATCCCAGCGTGACGGCGTGTCCTGGGACAGTGGCTGGGAAGGTGGACTGTAGGTGGGCGAGCGACAGACAGGCAGTGAGGGTCCGTGTGTGATGTTCCAGACAAGCCTGTGCCCTCAGGGCTATGGGGTTGTCTCCGGCTCCGGTCAGACAGAGGGGGACCTGCCCACGGGGAGCACCCGGACGCATGTGTCCTCGGAAGGTTTTCATGTGCCGTCATTCTTGGATGTGTTTGGATTGCAGCACCATGCAGGAGGACTCGGAGAACCTACTGGCCTTGCGAAGGGCCGATATCGTGGCCCGGTACCATCAGGTGAGGCCCAGAAGGGACCATAGACAATACACACCCACGACAAGGGAGACCATACCTGCAAGGCAGGGGAGGCCCAGGAGAGGATCAGAGCCAAGGATGAGTCAGGTCAGCCCAGACAAGGACCATAGTCACCAGGAACAAGTGAGACCCTGGGGATGGTACTGGTGTCAGTAGCAACTAAGGGTCCATCCTGGATGTTAGTCATTGGTAGCTGAGGAGCCCAGTCACCAGGTATGGTGAGGCCCAGGTGGGGACCACAGTCACCAGGTCCAGATGAAGTCCACAGCTACCATGTCCAGGTGAGGCCCAGGTGGGGACCAGAGTCACCAGGTCCAGGTGAGGCAAAGGTGGAGACCACAGTCACCAGGTCCCGGTGAAGCCAAGGTGGGAACCGCCTTAATAGAAATGCGAACTCTTCTCACTGTAGTGTTCCAGCTGTTCTCTCTTTAAATCTCAGGCCGAATTCATAGGTTTTCAGGATGATTTGAGAGTTAGCTAGGTAGTTTGGTAGGGACAGGTGACTTGGGGACCCTACTCTTCGGCTGTCTTGCCCTTCTGACAGGAATATTTTTAGCAGTGAACAGTAAAGTCTGTTTATTAAAAGTTGTTATTAATTTGTGCAAACAAATTTCTGTAGGCTTAAAGCAACTGTGAATCACACATATCCACACTGGCTAGAAAAATTTTTTAACCTGAGTTTCTAGATCATTTTCATTATGTGAATGATTTCTTTCCAAAACTAATTACCAAAGGAAGTAGGGCAATGTGACAAGAGAAATAGCCAAACAACATGAGAAAAAAGAAACAAACAAAAAAAACCTAAGCATTTTTCTTGGGATGAGAGAAATCCTGATCGTGTAAGGTTTTTTTCACCCTGCCCTGAGAAAAACCAATTCCCTGACTCAGATGCCTCAGGAGACAACTGGGTTTCTGATCCAGTAAATCGTGACGGCCTCTGGCACTTGGTTCCCACAGCTGTGGATGTGACCTCAGACCAGCTCGGTGGTTTCCAGGCTGCACTTGGAGGAATTGGAGGGGCTCTGAACATGCACCTTAGGGGCAGTCTGGGATCCATACCCTACAGCTTTTAATTGATAGGTACACCAACTCACATAAAACTTTGCTAGAAAGAAGTCGAATTGTGTGTTTTAAGAATTGAAAATGGGCAGCCTGGGTGGCTCAGCCGTTTAGCACTGCCTTCTGCCCAGGGCGTGATCCTGGAGACCCAGAATGGAGTCCCACTTCGGGCTCCCTGCATGGAGCCTGCCTCTCCCTCTGCCTGTGTCTCTGCCTCTCTCTCTCTCTCTCTTTCTCTCTCTCTCTCATGAATAAATAGATAAAATATATTTTTAACAAGTATATTGTAGGGCAGCCCCGGTGGCTCAGCGATTTAGCGCCACCTTCAGCCCAGTGTGGGATGCTGGAGATGCAGCATGGAGTCCCACGACAGGCTCCCTGCATGGAACCTGCTTCTCCCTCTATCTGTGTCTCTGCCTCTCTCTCCCTCTCTCTCTCTCAAATAATAAATAAATAAATAAATAAATAAATAAATTAATAAATAAATAAATAATAAATAAATAAATAAATAAATAAAATGAAAAAGTATATGGCGGCTATATTGGTAGCTATATTAATCAAGTGTGTTGTTTTTGGGGGGAGGAGCAAGATGGCGGAAGAGTAGGGTCTCCAAATCACCTGTCTCCACCAAACTACCTAGAAAACCTTCAAATTATCCTGAAAATCTATGAATTCGGCCTGAGATTTAAAGAGAGACCAGCTGGAATGCTACAGTGAGAAGAGTTCGCGCATCTATCAAGGTAGGAAGACGGGGAAAAAGAAATAAAGGAACAAAGGCCTCCAAGGGGGAGGGGCCCCGCGAGGAGCTGGGCTGAGGCCAGGGCGAGTGTCCCCAGGACAGGAGAGCCCCGTCCCGGAGACGCAGGAGCTGCACCGACCTTCCCGGGGGAAAGGGGCTCGCGGGGAGTTGGAGCAAGACCCAGGAGGGCGAGGATGCCCTCGGGCTCCCTGGGACAGTAACAGAGCAACTGCGCGCCCAGGAGAGTGCGCCGAGCTCCCTAAGGGCTGCAGCGCGCGGCGGGACCCGGAGCAGCTCGGAGGGGCTCGGGCGGCAGCTCCGCGGAGGGGGTTGCGCAGCCCGGGAGCGCGAATCCAACAGCGCAGGCTCCGGAGCACAGGGCGCCGAGACACAGCCCAGGATCCTGCCTCCCCCGGGACAGGCAGAGGCCGGGAGGGCCCAGGACAGCAAGGACGCTCCTGCCCCAGCTGAGCAGAGCAACGGCCCCGCCCCGGAGCCTCCAGGCCCTGCAGACGGAGTTCCTGCCGGAGCTGAATCCAGGTTTCCAGAGCTGCCCCGCCACTGGGGCTGTTCCTCCTGCGGCCTCACGGGGTAAACAACCCCCACTGAGCCCTGCACCAGGCAGGGGCAGAGCACCTACCCAACTGCTAACACCTGAAAATCAGCACAACAGGCCCCTCCCCCAGAAGATCAGCTAGACTGACAACTTCCAGGGGAAGCCAAGGGACTTAAAGAACACAATCAGAAGATACTCCCCTGTGGTTCTTTTTTTTTTTTTTTTTTTGTTTTGTTTTGCTTTTTGATTTGTTTCCTTACCCCACCCCCTTTTTTTCTCCTTTCTTTTTCTTTCTCTTTTTCTTCTTTTTTTTTTTTTCGTTTTTTTTTCTCTTTTTCTTCCCTTTTTTTTTTTCTGTTTCTCTTTTCTTTCCTTCTTTCTCTCCTCTCTTTTTCTCTTTTTCCCAATACAATTTGCTTTGGGCCACTCTGCACTGAGCAAAATGACTAGAAGGAAAACCTCACCTCAAAAGAAAGAATCAGAAACAGTCCTCTCTCCCACAGAGTTACAAAATCTGGATTACAATTCAATGTCAGAAAGCCAATTCAGAAGGACTATTATACAGCTACTGGTGGCTCTAGAAAAAAGTATAAAGGACTCAAGAGACTTCATGACTGCAGAATTTAGAGCTAATCAGGCAGAAATTAAAAATCAATTGAATGAGATGCAATCCAAACTAGAAGTCTTAACGACGAGGGTTAACGAGGTGGAAGAACGAGTGAGTGACATAGAAGACAAGTTGATAGCAAAGAGGGAAACTGAGGAAAAAAGAGACAAACAATTAAAAGACCATGAAGATAGATTAAGGGAAATAAACGACAGCCTGAGGAAGAAAAACCTACGTTTAATTGGGGTTCCCGAGGACGCCGAAAGGGACAGAGGGCCAGAATATGTATTTGAACAAATTCTAGCTGAAAACTTTCCTAATCTGGGAAGGGAAACAGGCATTCAGATCCAGGAAATAGAGAGATCCCCCCCTAAAATCAATAAAAACCGTTCAACACCTCGACATTTAATTGTGAAGCTTGCAAATTCCAAAGACAAGGAGAAGATCCTTAAAGCAGCAAGAGACAAGAAATCCCTGAATTTTATGGGGAGGAGTATTAGGATAACAGCAGACCTCTCCACAGAGACCTGGCAGGCCAGAAAGGGCTGGCAGGATATATTCAGGGTCCTCAATGAGAAGAACATGCAACCAAGAATACTTTATCCAGCAAGGCTCTCATTCAAAACGGAAGGAGAGATAAAGAGCTTCCAAGACAGGCAGCAACTGAAAGAATATGTGACCTCCAAACCAGCTCTGCAAGAAATTTTAAGGGGGACTCTTAAAATTCCCCTTTAAGAAGAAGTTCAGTGGAACAGTCCACAAAAACAAAGACTGAATAGATATCATGATGACACTAAACTCATATCTCTCAATAGTAACTATGAATGTGAACGGGCTTAATGACCCCATCAAAAGGCGCAGGGTTTCAGACTGGATAAAAAAGCAGGACCCATCTATTTGCTGTCTACAAGAGACTCATTTTAAACAGAAGGACACCTACAGCCTGAAAATAAAAGGTTGGAGAACCATTTACCATTCGAATGGTCCTCAAAAGAAAGCAGGGGTAGCCATCCTTATATCAGATAAACTAAAATTTACCCCAAAGACTGTACTGAGAGATGAAGAGGGACACTATATCATACTTAAAGGATCTATTCAACAAGAGGACTTAACAATCCTCAATATATATGCTCCGAATGTGGGAGCTGCCAAATATATACATCAATTATTAACCAAAGTGAAGAAATACTTAGATAATAATACACTTATACTTGGTGACTTCAATCTAGCTCTTTCTATACTCGATAGGTCTTCTAAGCAAAACATCTCCAAAGAAACGAGAGCTTTAAATGATACACTGGAACAGATGGATTTCACAGATATCTACAGAACGTTACATCCAAACTCAACTGAATACACATTCTTCTCAAGCGCACATGGAACTTTCTCCAGAATAGACCACATATTGGGTCACAAATCGGGTCTGAAACGATACCAAAAGATTGGGATTGTCCCCTGCATATTCTCGGACCATAATGCCTTGAAATTAGAACTAAATCACAACAAGAAGTTTGGAAGGACCTCAAACACATGGAGGTTAAGGACCATCCTGCTAAAAGATAAAAGGGTCAACCAGGAAATTAAGGAAGAATTAAAAAGATTCATGGAAACTAAGGAGAATGAAGATACAACCGTTCAAAATCTTTGGGATGCAGCAAAAGCAGTCCTAAGGGGGAAATACATCGCAATACAAGCATCCATTCAAAAACTGGAAAGAACTCAAATACAAAAGCTAACCTTACACATAAAGGAGCTAGAGAAAAAACAGCAAATAGATCCTACACCCAAGAGAAGAAGGGAGTTAATAAGGATTCGAGCAGAACTCAACGAAATCGAGACCAGAAGAACTGTGGAACAGATCAACAGAACCAGGAGTTGGTTCTTTGAAAGAATTAATAAGATAGATAAACCATTAGCCAGCCTTATTAAAAAGAAGAGAGAGAAGACTCAAATTAATAAAATCATGAATGAGAAAGGAGAGATCACTACCAACACCAAGGAAATACAAACGATTTTAAAAACATATTATGAACAGCTATACGCCAATAAATTAGGCAATCTAGAAGAAATGGACGCATTCCTGGAAAGCCACAAACTACCAAAACTGGAACAGGAAGAAATAGAAAACCTGAACAGGCCAATAACCAGGGAGGAAATTGAAGCAGTCATCAAAAACCTCCCAAGACACAAGAGTCCAGGGCCAGATGGCTTCCCAGGGGAATTTTATCAAACGTTTAAAGAAGAAACCATACCTATTCTCCTAAAGCTGTTTGGAAAGATAGAAAGAGATGGAGTACTTCCAAATTCGTTCTATGAAGCCAGCATCACCTTAATTCCAAAGCCAGACAAAGACCCCGCCAAAAAGGAGAATTACAGACCAATATCCCTGATGAACATGGATGCAAAAATTCTCAACAAGATACTGGCCAATAGGATCCAACAGTACATTAAGAAAATTATTCACCATGACCAAGTAGGATTTATCCCTGGGACACAAGGCTGGTTCAACACCCGTAAAACAATCAATGTGATTCATCATATCAGCAAGAGAAAAACCAAGAACCATATGATCCTCTCATTGGATGCAGAGAAAGCATTTGACAAAATACAGCATCCATTCCTGATCAAAACTCTTCAGAGTGTAGGGATAGAGGGAACATTCCTCGACATCTTAAAAGCCATCTATGAAAAGCCCACAGCAAATATCATTCTCAATGGGGAAGCACTGGGAGCCTTTCCCCTAAGATCAGGAACAAGACAGGGATGTCCACTCTCACCACTGCTGTTCAACATAGTACTGGAAGTCCTAGCCTCAGCAATCAGACAACAAAAAGACATTAAAGGCATTCAAATTGGCAAAGAAGAGGTCAAACTCTCCCTCTTCGCCGATGACATGATACTCTACATAGAAAACCCAAAAGTCTCCACCCCAAGATTGCTAGAACTCATACAGCAATTCGGTAGTGTGGCAGGATACAAAATCAATGCCCAGAAGTCAGTGGCATTTCTATACACTAACAATGAGACTGAAGAAAGAGAAATTAAGGAGTCAATCCCATTTACAATTGCACCCAAAAGCATAAGATACCTAGGAATAAACCTCACCAAACATGTAAAGGATCTATACCCTCAAAACTATAGAACACTTCTGAAAGAAATTGAGGAAGACACAAAGAGATGGAAAAATATTCCATGCTCATGGATTGGCAGAATTAATATTGTGAAAATGTCAATGTTACCCAGGGCAATATACACGTTTAATGCAATCCCTATCAAAATACCATGGACTTTCTTCAGAGAGTTAGAACAAATTATTTTAAGATTTGTGTGGAATCAGAAAAGACCCCGAATAGCCAGGGGAATTTTAAAAAAGAAAACCATAGCTGGGGGCATCACAATGCCAGATTTCAGGTTGTACTACAAAGCTGTGGTCATCAAGACAGTGTGGTACTGGCACAAAAACAGACACATAGATCAGTGGAACAGAATAGAGAATCCAGAAGTGGACCCTGAACTTTATGGGCAACTAATATTCGATAAAGGAGGAAAGACTATCCATTGGAAGAAAGACAGTCTCTTCAATAAATGGTGCTGGGAAAATTGGACATCCACATGCAGAAGAATGAAACTAGACCACTCTCTTTCACCATACACAAAGATAAACTCAAAATGGATGAAAGATCTAAATGTGAGACAAGATTCCATCAAAATCCTAGAGAAGAACACAGGCAACACCCTTTTTGAACTCGGCCATAGTAACTTCTTGCAAGATACATCCACGAAGGCAAAAGAAACAAAAGCAAAAATGAACTATTGGGACTTCATCAAGATAAGAAGCTTTTGCACAGCAAAGGATACAGTCAACAAAACTCAAAGACAACCTACAGAATGGGAGAAGATATTTGCAAATGACATATCAGATAAAGGGCTAGTTTCCAAGATCTATAAAGAACTTCTTAAACTCAACACCAAAGAAACAAACAATCCAATCATGAAATGGGCAAAAGACATGAACAGAAATCTCACAGAGGAAGACATAGACATGGCCAACATGCATATGAGAAAATGCTCTGCATCACTTGCCATCAGGGAAATACAAATGAAAACTACAATGAGATACCACCTCACACCAGTGAGAATGGGGAAAATTAACAAGGCAGGAAACAACAAATGTTGGAGAGGATGCGGAGAAAAGGGAACCCTCTTACACTGTTGGTAGGACTGTGAACTGGTGCAGCCACTCTGGAAAACTGTGTAGAGGTTCCTCAAACAGTTAAAAATAGACCTGCCCTACGACCCAGCAATTGCACTGTTGGGGATTTACCCCAAAGATACAAATGCAATGAAACGCCGGGACACCTGCACCCCGATGTTTCTAGCAGCAATGGCCACGATAGCCAAACTGTGGAAGGAGCCTCGGTGTCCAAAGAAAGATGAATGGATAAAGAAGATGTGGTTTATGTATACAATGGAATATTACTCAGCTATTAGAAATGACAACTACCCACCATTTGCTTCAACGTGGATGGAACTGGAGGGTATTCTGTTGAGTGAAGTAAGTCAGTCGGAGAAGGACAAACATTATATGTTCTCATTCATTTGGGGAATATAAATAATAGTGAAAGGGAAAATAAGGGAAGGGAGAAGAAATGTGTGGGAAATATCAGAAAGGGAGACAGAACGTAAAGACTGCTAACTCTGGGAAACGAACTAGGGGTGGTAGAAGGGGAGGAGGGCGGGGGGTGGGAGTGAATGGGTGACGGGCACTGGGTGTTATTCTGTATGTTAGTAAATTGAACACCAATAAAAAAATAAATTAAAAAAAAAAGTGTGTTGTTTTTACATTTTATGGTGACTGGACCTAGCAAGTCTCTACATCAACAACCATCACTATTAGTCCTCACAACAGTGTCACGGGACAGGCAGTATTATTTCCTTTTTATAGATGAAATTGATGACCTCAAGCACATGCGGTTCCTTCCCTTTCTTTTTTTCTGTTCAGAATATACAAGCTATAAGTGAGTAAATTGCAAGAAACCCACTTGCGTGATGAACACCTCTACTTTCCTCAGATGATTTTAATATTTTTCTCAATTCTGAACTCCTTATCTATCTTACTACTCTTTTTGAATAACTTAGGATATGTTTTCCCAGGACTTGTTCAGAGAACCAGTCCCTGGATTAATGTCTTTCCCTAAGTATGAATCAGTGACCTGAAACAGACCCAGCATACACAGATTCTCCTATTTATTCAACACCCATCCATTCCAAAAAGAAGTCTATTTGGCCTTCTATATGACAGGTACAGAGACAGGCTCCGTCCCCACTGGGTTTCGATCTATGTCCCAGAGTACTACCTGCAGTCTTTTGAACTTCATATCAGGATCCTTAATGCTGATTTCTGAGGGCAAAACAAGCAAGTCCACAGTTCTCCTTCATGCTTCCCCAGCAGACCCTTGGGTTCTCTCCACAGTGTTGAACTGTTACTGAGCCATTGGTTGTGTAGGTCAGTCACAGAGCAGCATTGCCATCCAAAACAAAAAGGAGGAAAAAGGAGTTTGGAAGTAATTGGGTCTCACAAATTGTGGGGAGGGAATATTGAAACTGTGACAATGTTTCTTAGTGCACCTTTTCTCAGAGCCACATCTCTCCTGTTCTTGACTGAGGGACAGGAGAGTCTAGGTAGGAAGAAATAGGTAGGGGGCTACAGATTCAGGCTCACAAAGATCCTAAGGATGCTGAGATGTAAGGAAACCAGAAATAAAGAAACAAACGAGACCACCCTGCCCTAGGTATGGGTAGAGAGGGTCTTTTTTAGGACAGTCCTCTGTGCCCAAAAAAGGATAACCAGACTCCAAAAAGAAGTAAACCATTAAAGATGTGAAAGATGTTATCACTAGTCCTTACTCATGTGGGCAACCCAGCCTGGGCCCCTCCCACTCCTGAGAGCTTTCTCAGTATCCTTGCTTAATAAACTCCCGTCGCTTTACTCACTCTTTGTCCACCAGATTCATTCTTCGACTCCGTGAGACAAGAACCTGACTTTCTCACTTCATTCTGCCTGCTGCACTTCTCTTACCCAAGCTCCCTGGGAAATTACTTCATTGGCTTAATCCCATCTCACTCACCTCCTGCCTCATATCCTTTGGATTCTTCACCACCAAAGGCCAACGAACCAAGAGATGCATGGAGGGATAGAAGACCCAGGTGATAGGGGGAACTAAGGCCAAAAAAATATAGTTTAAAATTATATCTGCTTTTTTAAAAAAAGATTTTATTTGCTCATGAGAGACACACAGAGAGAGAGAGAGAGAAAGAGAGAGAGGCAGAGACAGAGACAAAGGGAGAAGCAGGCTCCCTGTGGGAAGCCCAATGTGGAACCCCATCCTAGGACCCCAGGATCAACCACTGAGCCACTCAGGCATCCCTACAATTACATTTCCTAACAAACTTGCAGTCCATAAACAAATACTTGAAACCGACAGAGTGGGACATTCTTCCAAGAATTCACAGCTGCCTGAATGTTAATGCTTTGCTAGAGGCCAAAAGCAACATTTGTTTGCTGATAGCCAGACCTCCAGGATCCTATAAATCTTTCAAGTGTGAACATCCTTTTGGAAACTTCTTTTATCTCTAGAGTCCCCATCCCACACAGCAACTTAAAAGATTATAACCAAGGCTCCTCATAATCCTGGTGAAGCTTTTCAGGCCCAGGGGTCCTGTCCCCATACTTTAATAAAAACACCTTTTTGCATGGAAAATGTCTCAAGGATTCTCTCTTGACCACTGGCTCCTGGCCCACAGTACATCACAGGTACATCTCTGAGTTAATTGCATCAGCACATCAGGAAAGTACAGAAGATTTTTGCCTATCTTCTTGTATGACACATTCCGGAGGGGGACATTCCCATCTGTTCGATCTGGGTTTTTCTCTTCCTGGGATATATAGCTAGCTAGCTAGATAGATGATAGAGTGATAGATCTACTGATAGATCGCTCCCAGGAACATAAATAGATGTTTATATAAACAAACATATAAACATAAATCTATGTTTCCACTTAATATATTTATTATTAAATGTATTACTCATAATATAATAATTATCTATAAACAGAACTATATATTTATATTTAAATATGCAAACTAAACATTTCTATATCTAATCTCTATACGTCCATATATAGATCTCCCTATAGAGATAGAGACAAAATGGTTAGAAAGAGATGTGTGCAGAAAGAGAGAGAAATAGATATAGACCTATAAATATGGAGAGGATCTGCTTTCAAATTCTATCCAACGACCTCTCCTCACAGGCACAGGCAAACGCACATACACATACTCAAGAACCTTCTGGTATGTGGCCATGACAGGAAATAACACCCCTTGAGTTGCCATCTCTTCTCCAACTTAAAGGTACCCGCTTTTCTCCAAAGAAGACCTACACAGAGTGAGCAAGCACATGAAAAAATGCTCCACGTGACTTTTCATCAGGGAGATAGAAATCAAAACCACAATGAGATACCACCTCACACCAGTGAAAATGGGAGAAATTAACAAGACGGGAAACGACAAATGTTGGAGAGGATGTGGAGAAAGTGGAACACTCTTGCATTGTTAGTGGGAATGTGAACTGGTGCAGCCACTCTGGAAAACAGTGTGGAGGTTCCTCAAAAAGCTGGAAATGGAGCTATACTACAACCCATCGATTGCACTACTGGGTATTTAACCCAAAGACACAGATGTAGTGAACTGACTGGACACTTGCACCCCAATGTTCACACCGGCAATGTTAATAGCCAAACTGTGGAAGGAGACTTGATGTCCTTCAACAGATGAATGGATAAAGAAGATGTGGTCTATATATACAATGTATTATTATTTAGCCATCTGCAAGGATGAATACCTACCATTTTCATGGACATGGAACTGGAGGGTATTATGCTGAATAAAATAAGCCACATGGAGAAAGAATTATCATGCGGTTTCACTCTTATGTCGAATGTAAGAAAGAGTGAAGAGGATCATAAGGGAGAGGAGGGAAACTGAGTGGAGAAAATTGAGAGAGGCAGTGTTGTCCCCAAGATTGCGAATCCGAGAAACCACGGAGGAGCCGACACTGATACAAACACACGAGGGTTTATTTACAAGCTCGAGCTTGGGTCCAAGTGTACCCGACACAACGGAGCAAGGACTTGGACCCTGAGACTAAGGGGCGTATCAGCTTTATAGGGGCCAGTGGCCCATGGGATACGCAGAAAGTTGCACAGTCATGTCGGTACACACGCAGGTGGCCGATTGAATTACATCTTACCCTATAGTATCCATTTGAGCTGGCCTATTACTTTGGTCAGAATTGGCGCGCAGTTTTGGTGGGCACAAAGCAGGATTACGTGGTTATGAGCCGATTTCCGATTAGGGTGTGCCCAGCGGCTTGACTAGGGTGGGGCAGCGCCTTAAGCAATAAGCAGGTTAAGGTTATGTGGGGGTCATACAGGAGGTGGCAGGTGTAACACAAAATGGAATCAGTCCTGCTCTGCTTGTCCAGGGGTAGGGGATTTTTGTTAAATTTCCTGGGTCTCACAGAAGATAAACTATGAGAGACTCCTAACTTGGGGAAACAAAGGATTGCGGAAGGGGAGGTGGGTGGGAGGATAGTTTAACTGGGGGACGGGCATTAAGGAGGGCATGTGATGTGATGAACGCTGGGTATTATACTACATGTTGACAAATTGAATTTAAATAAAAATTTTTTTAAATTTAAATTTAAATTAAAAAAAGGTACTGGACGGCTCAGCCATCCTCAGCAATTCATTTATGAAATGGCCCTCAGTAGATCATAAAAAAGTTACAAATGTGAATGGAAAATGACTGAAACTCTTTCCCACTTCAAATAAATAAGTATTCTGAAAAGCAAATCAAAGTTCCAGAATGGAAAAATGCAAAAAACGAGGGAGAGGGAGAAAGAGAAATGAATTCACTTTCTGTGATATTTATTAGTGACGGTCCAATAATGACAAATCCATGATTGTCATTAAAAACAAAGAGTTAATGAACAGTATGGAAACCGATCCCCTCAACTAACAGATAAGGAAACTGAGAAGACAAGAGAAGTCTCCAGGTTATTCTTTTGCACACTAACATTTGAGAACCACTGGCTAGGCACCAAGGAGTATTGATTTACCTTAAAATAGCAAAATTTGAAATCCTATGTCCTTTCCTATTTTCAGATCATAATAAATAAAGAAATGAAACAGCAAAGAGAGAGGGAAGGAGGCAAACAGAAACAAAGTGCAAATCAAAAATGAGATTTACATAAAGTTTGTCTTTCACAAATTTATGGACAAAAGACTCCATACTGATGGAAATATGTTAAAGAGACACAGGTGTCAACTGAAAGAGCTCCCCTGGCCAGAGCGGAGACAATATAAGCAACAAAATAAGTAGTGTTGGATTATAACCCAAAGTGTAAAATAAATATCCATGAATCTATACTAATATTAAAAATTGTAAAAGAAAGAAAGAGGGGCACCTGGGTGGCTCAGTCAGTTAAGCTTCTGCCTTAGGCTCAGATCATGATCCACGTCCCAAGGCAGTCTCCCTGTTCAGCAGGGAACCTGCTTCTCCCTCTCCCTCTGCCCCTCTCGCTCATGCTTTTTCTCTCCTCTCTCTCTCTCAAATAAATAAATAACATCTTTGAAAAACAAACACAGAAGAAAGAGAAATCTCCCATGTAGAAGAATTTCAAACAATTTGTGCAGACATTCCACCCTCAAGTGGATGAGCGTAACTTCCCACTCTTATGTGTGGAATACACATAGTAACTTCCTTCTACAAAATAGATTATGAAAAAGTTATAATAATAATAATATTATAATAATAATAAAGAATCACTTTACTATGGAGAAAGCTGACAAACACTACCTCAGCAAGATGATCAGATCGATACCAAGACTGATAAATCATGTTGATAGTATCTATACTTTATATGATATAATAAAAATGGCAGTATATCTCTGTATATAATCCACAATCCCAGTTCAATCATGAGATAAACAACAGACATGTCACACCTGAGGGAAATTTTACAAAATACTCTACTTCTCAAAGTGTTCCAGTTCAACAACAACAAGGAAAGGCTGAAAAATTGTCACAATCCAGAGGAGCCTAAGAAAACATGAGGACAAGTGTAATGTGATGTGAGGGATGGTAACTTAGCAAAAATTAAGGAAATCTGAATAAAGTATGGTCTTTGGTGAATGCGAATATTTTAATACTGATTCATTAGCTAATATTTGTACCGTACTAATATAAGATATTGATAATTGGAGAAATTGAGTGCAAGCCCATGAGAATTCTCTGTACTATCTTCTCAATTTCCCTATAAATCTTTGTTTTTTTTTCTAATCAGTAAGATTTATTTTGAAAATTGACTTAAATGTATCAGGCTCCAAGTATGAAGACATTTTAAGAATAGTTTAATTAATTTTTGCCTTATTCTTAAAGAGTTCCTTCGATGGGAACAAAGTAAGAATTTTATATCAGAAGGAAAGAAAAACACTTATGAACACCTCCTCAACCTGAAAAGCAGGAAAGGATATTAAATAGCAAAAATCAGATAAAAATACTTCTTTTATAGTAGACACCATATTGCAAGTGCCTTTAAAATTAGCAATGCATAACATTTATTTCCTGGACATTTGTCTTCCAAAGAGTTCACAGTGCTTCAGTGTCAGTTAAGAAATGATTCATGTGAAATTTTTATTAAACCAAATTTACTGGGAAATTACTGCCCAGATAATACTTTATTTTGATTTTATTGAGTTCCTTTCTAATCACTGAGCCTTTTAGTTAGAGCTTTCAACTATAGCAAATGCCTTAGAAGGCCAATTTTTAAGTTGCTATTATAATACCCTAATGGAATCACGTATCATTTTCCTTCGCTCAGATATGGCATACAGTAGGCACCTGATAAAATACTGAATGAGTGAATGGATAAAATTGCTTTTTATCATTTCATTCAGCAATTTCATTCTTATCTTTGTCCATTTCATGTTCTAATGTTTATCAACATCAACTCGAGATGTTGATTAGGGATTAGGGATCCATTAATTTATTAAGTATTTGGTGCATAGCTACTATGTGCAAGGTGCTAGGAATACCAAGTTAACCAGACATAGATGCAGTCCCTAGCTCCCTCCAGGCCATGCTGGTGGGAGAGACGGATACTAACCAAAAAGTGACCGAAAGACAACTAAACAAGATTATAGTAGCCAATATAAAGGTAAATATACAGCTTACTACAAGTACATATATAAGAAGGCTTAGTCTAACTGGGGCCTCAGAGAAGATGACCAGAAGAAGCAACATTTATATTAAGACTTAGAGAAAGGAGAAGGTAAGTGGTGGAAGGAGAATATTATGAGGAAAAGGAAGGTTTCTGCCTCTGAATTGTAGGGCTCTGGGCAAGTCCCTTGAGCTTAGGCTCTGAACCTACTTCTTTCTCTGCAAAACTGTGACAGTAATAATGCCTGTGCCATAGAGCTCTAATGATAAAGAGTTGGACTTTATTTGTACAATATCTAGGACGTTAGTAAGTACTTAATAAATATTTTCTGGTGGCCATAACAGCCTGGAGCCAGGCTTCCTGAGTTCGAATCCACTTAACTAGCTAGGTCAAATGACCTTGGACAAGATGTTTTCTTCCTATCTATCCTTTAGTTGGCCCATCAAGATAACAGTATCTGCCCATAGGGTTGTTGGAGGATCCCATGAGTTCTTTTATGTGAAGCATGACACAATTCTTGGCACATAATATGTGCCATATGAATGTTAACTTGTATTAGCAATAAAGAAATCCTGCAACAGTCTAATGAGGTGTTTAGAAATTATTCTATAGCTTTTAAGGGAATTGAAATTCAAAAAGAACCTAAATGCCTGTCCGTGTTTACGTAGCTAACCAGTTCATTATCTGAAACCCAAACTCACAATTTCTGATTCTAACCTCACTCCAAGAGGCCTCCGCAAGCCCAAGGAAAAATTGCCTTCCTGGGATCTCAAGGAAGAATCTTTAACATAATAATATGACCATTGGTAATAATGTCTCTTGGTTCTTTCCAAATCCATAAAGATGCATTTCCTGATGAGTGACTGAGCTGTGAAGAGATGAGGAACCTTCAGCCCTCTGAATTACTTGTGTCAGAATATTTTAACCATAGTACTGCGGATAGTAAATTATCCTTATTAACAGGAAATATGTCTCAGATTGGAATCTGAGGAATCAGATGGGCAGAGAAAAACCGCTTTGACTTGCTCTTCATCTTTTAAAGACAAAGGAGAGCTTTTCTACGTACAAAGTCAGTTGTCAAAATAGCCTTAGGGAATAAGAGTCTGCAGCATCGAATCCGGCTTCACAGCCGGGACGCCCGCGCTCCAGGTCTTCCTGATCCCAAATCCCTGGACCTGTCCCCCAACACACGCTGCCACCAGAGGTCATTTGCAATTGCTCTCTTAGGAGCTCCGGGGAAGGGGGAAGGAGCTAGATAGGAAGACGGGACGCGTGGAGGCCGAGAAAAAAAAAATTTTTTTTGAGGCCGAGAAAATTAAGGCCATTCCACTTTTAATCCAGTGTTAGCACACGTCCAGCCATCCCACGCCCCTGCAAAGAAGAGCTGAAATTTTCATTACTTCAGTTACAGGAAAAAAAAAAAGTTTACAGCTTAATGTCTTTGAAAGCCCCACATTAGCATAAGAACTGAGCCCAGGCCTAGGGCGGGAAGCCCCTATTAGAATGAGAACAGAGCTCAATGCTCTTGAAGGCCCCATATCAAAATGTAAACAGAACTTGAGAAATTGCTCCAGCCCTTCGGGAGGTCCCCGAGACCAGCCCTTAAAACTAAGCTAAAACCCACCTCGGGGTCCAAGTCCCTGCTCCACTGTGTCGGGTGTACTTGGACGCAAGCTCGAGCTTGAAAAAAAACCCTCGTGCGTTTCCATCGGTGTCGGCTTCTCGGTGGTTTCTCGGATTTGCAATCTTGGGCACAACAGTCTGAGATAAAAAAACAAAACCAAAAGAAGCTTGGACGTAGGCAGAGTGAACGCAGGGTTCGGAGAGAAGCGGCGGAGACCCGGGGGCTTGGGGGCTCTTCTGTGGAGGCTATCCCTCTCATTACCCACCTCCACACCATCCACCTACATCATCATCCCCCATGGGATCGTCCCCATACCATCCCACCTACACCATCCCCGACACCCCACACATTCCCCACCCACACTATACCCACACACCATCCTCCCTACACCATCCCCCACACTCCACCACCATCATACCTCTGCCCCCACACCATCGGACCCCAGCAAGGACCTGGGGAAGCTGTCCCCTGTGGGACATGCTCAGCCTCCCCGGGGTTCTCTGGAGAGCCGCCTCCCATCAGAATCCCTGGTGTCCCATAGAGTACAGAGGTTGCAGGGAGGAGGGAATGCCGGGAGCCCACGACTGGGTGGATGCAGGTGGGTGGAGCACGGTATGCACTGTGCCCTGCCTCCTCCCACTGCCCCTCCTGGAGGGCGGCACGCCCTGCACAGGACACCAGCCTCTAACCCAGAGGGACCTGGGCTGGCCTGGCCCCGGGCTCTGTGGGGGCTGGGGTGATTTGAGCCTCACAGTTCCACACTGCCTGCAGAGTGAGTTTCGCAGGTCTTCACCAGAGACGTTTGCCACACGCTTCTGAGACGCAAGTTAACAATGCAGACCTGGAGGGTATCTCCAGGTGCAGTAGAGTGTTAATCTTGGAACCTCCTGACTCAGAATACGGCTACCTTCTCACTGCCATAGGAATGCTGCTAGATGAGAGCTGGCTTCTAGGCCTGCTTCCCGGTGAGAGCTGAGTTCAGGACAGAACCCTCCCGCATCCTGCCTGACTCTAGACGGAGCTGCTAACATCCTCATGGTAGTGACTGAGAGAGGTTGTGAGAAAAGCATGTGGAATCGTTGTGCCTGAACTCCCGTGTATCTGAGTTGAATACAGCGATTTCCAACAGCCTTCTTCAATCAGACTGTAACTAGGTTCCAACTCGCATGTACAGTGGGTAGCAGACATCTGCCTCCCATGCATACACACTTCTGAGAGTTGAGCTTATGGCCTGTAACCTTACATCCTGCCTGCCGGTACCATTCGCTTCCAAAAGGCCTAGGCTCGCTGCTTCACGGAAGTGTTGGGAGAGGTAATTGGAATCTCCCGGCACACAAGACGAGTGCCTCCAAGCCCAATTCAGCGAATTCCCAGTAATTCCTGTGGTAGACTGGTGCTACATACTAAGTTCCATACGTGAGAAGGTAGCTGAACGCCTTTTCCTAAAGCATCTTACTTCTGAGAGTTGAGCTCACCCTCAGTCCCTCACAGTTCCACACTGCCTGCAGAGTGAGTTTCGCACCAGAGACATTTGCCAGAGGCTCCTGAGACGCAAATTAACAATACAGACCTGGAGGGTATCTCCAGGTGCAGTAGAGTGGTAATCTTAGAACCTCCTGACTCAGAATACGGCTACCTTCACACTGCCATAGGAATGCTGCTAGATGAGAGCTGGCTTCTAGGCATGCTTCCCTGTGAGAGCTGAGTTCAGGACAGAACCCTCCCGCATCCTGCCTGACTCTAGACGGAGCTGCTAACATCCTCATGGTAGTGACTGAGAGAGGTTGTGAGAAAAGCATGTGGAATCGTTGTGCCTGAACTCCCGTGTATCTGAGTTGAATACAGCGATTTCCAACAGCCTTCTTCAATCAGAGTGTAACTAGGTTCCCACTCGCATGTCCGAGTGGGTAGCAGACATCTGCCTCCCATGCATACACACTTCTGAGAGTTGAGCTTATGGCCTGTAACCTTACATCCTGCCTGCCGGTACCATTCGCTTACAAAAGGCCTAGGCTCGCTGCTTCACGGAAGTGTTGGGAGAGGTAATTGGAATCTCCCGGCACACAAGACGAGTGCCTCCAAGCCCAATTCAGCGAATTCCCAGTAATTCCTGTGGTAGACTGGTGCTACATACTAAGTTACATACGTGAGAAGGTAGCTGAACGCCTTTTCCTAAAGCATCTTACTTCTGAGAGTTGAGCTCACCCTCAGTCCCTCACAGTTCCACACTGCTTGCAGAGTGAGTTTCGCACGTCTTACCCAGCGACATTTGCCAGAGGCTTCTGTGACGCAAGTTAACAATGCAGACTTGGAGGGTATCTCCAGGTGCAGTAGAGTGGTAATCTTGGAACCTCCTGACTCAGAATACTGCTACCTTCACACTGCCATAAGAATGCAGCTAGTTGGGATCCCTGGGTGGCGCAGTGGTTTGGCGCCTGCCTTTGGCCCAGGGCGCGATCCTGGAGACCCGGGATCGAATCCCACGTCGGGCTCCCGGTGCATGGAGCCTGCTTCTGCCTGGCCTGTGTCTCTGCCTCTCTCTCTCTCTCTCTCTCTCTCTGTGACTATCATGAATAAATAAATAAAATCTTTAAAAAAAAAAAAAGAATGCAGCTAGTTGAGAGCTGGTTTCTAGGCATGCTCCCATGGGAGAGCTGAGGACAGGGCAGAACCCTCCCGCTTCCTGTCTGACTGTAGGCGTAGCTGCTAACATCCTAATGTTGGTGGCTGAGAGAGGTTGCGGGAAAAGCATGTGTAAGCATTGGGCCTGAACTCCTGTGTATCTGAGTTGAATACAGTGATTTCCAATGGCCTTTTTCAATCAGAGTGTAGCTAGGTTCCAACTCCCATGTCAGAATGGGGAGCAGACATCTGCCTCCCATGCATACACACTTCTGAGAGTTGAGCTTATGGCCTGTACATCTCCATCCAGCCTACTAGTATCCTTCGCTTCTAAAAGGCCTAAGCTCGCTGTTTGACGGAAGTGTTGGGAGAGGTAATTGGAATCTCCCGGCACACAAGACTAGTGAGACTAGGAGACCTTTCTGTCCTTTAAGTGGGGGCAAGAATCACACGGGGTGGGTGGGCTGGTGCTGGAGTCCCCCACCTGGGAGCATGTGTGGACTCCGGGTGGGGGCGTGTGTCCTGAGGTTTCAGCCTGAGTGACGGTTCTGCGGACAGCAGTGCTGACCTGGACCTGTAGCTCATGGGCTCCTGCTCTGGGTACCCGCAGGGCAGCTGGACCCCGGCCTCGGGCCCTCTAGAGTCCCAGCACCTGGTGGAGCCTGCCTCATGGTGTGAGTGCGGGTGTGGCCCACCGGTTTACCCCTCCACTCCCCACACTGGTGTGTCCTGGGATCCCCAGGGCTGCCCTAGTTAAGCGACCTGTATCTGTGTGACATGCTCAGGGCCCAGTAGGCCACATCCAGCTGTGAGAGGGCTCGCTGAGCCCGGCGCCAGAATCCAGGGTTGTCGAGGGCCATGGGGGCCTGATTCCATTAGTCTTTCAGTTGGGACTGGTGTGGGCTCAAATCAACCCAGCCCCCACAGAGCCTGGGCCCAAGTCAGCCCAGGTCCCTCTGGGTTAAGGCCTGGTGTCCTGTGCAGGGTGCCCCACCCTCCAGGAGGGACAGAGGTTGGAGGCACGGCACAGTGTGTCCTCTGCACCACTCTCCTGCACACACACTGTCCGGGGCTCCCTGCCTTCCCTCCTCCCTGCAACCCCTGGTACTCAATGGGACACCCAGGCTTCTGATGGGAGCAGGGTATCCAGAGAACCCCGGGGAGTCTGAGCATGTCCCACAGGGTGCAGCTGCACTGGGTCCTTGCTCGGGGCCGATGGTGTGGGGGTGGATGGTGTGAGGGCATGGGTATGATGGTGGTGGGGTGTGGGGGATGTTGTAGGGGGGATGGTGTTGGGGTATAGTGTGCGTAGGGATTGTGTGAGGTTGTGTGTGTGTGAGGGGGATGGTGTAGGGGCTATGCCATGGGGGATGATGATGTTAGGGGATGGTGTGGGTCTGGGGAATGGGAGGATGGTGTGGGGGGCCGGTGGACACAGGGCATCCTCTTTCTCTAAGATGCATACTGAGACATCCACAGATAAAGGTGACCCCAGTCTGGGGTATGCTGTGACACCTGTCCCTGGGGCCCCGTGTGGTGAGTACAGGGCCCTGGCTGGACCAGGGGCATTATCTGGGGGTCATCATACAATGTATGTTTACAAATTTCAAATTGTCTCAAATTTAATGCATAGAATTTAGAAATATATAAAGTCCTGAGGGTGGGTATCACCCTGACCCGTCCGACCCTCATCAGATCTATGTGTGTCTTCCTCCAGTCACCGCCATTCACCCTGCCCCCAGGTCCCCTTACTGGCCCGACAGCCCCCACCCCAGCCCCCTGCTTTTCAGGGGGCCGTCCCTCACCCTTTTGGGGTTCAGCTAACATGGCAATCCCTGGAGGCCCCGTCCTAGTGGCCTCCTCATCCCTGAGACCCCGAGGGTGGGGGCACGGTGTTTATCCCCAACAACCTACCATGCAGCCGTGTGTTGTTGGCTGCTGTTCTTCTCCCAGGCTCTGAAGCCCCATGTTCCCTACCCAGAAGCCCCCGGTCCTCCCGGGTCCTAATCCCCCTGGCCCCTCAGCCTCACCCTACCCCATAGTAGTCCCAAAACATGACGTGACTGCTGAATATCCTGTTGACGTCCAGGTCCCCCAGCGTGATGTCCCTAGAGGAGACCAGGGCCTCCTCCTTCATTTCCTGTGGGAAAACCGGGGAGGAGGAGCTGGAGTCAGGGACACAGACCCTAACCTGTCTGTCCTGGGCAGGGAGCCCTGGGGCCACCATGGAGTGGGTACTGCCAAAACCTTCTTCCTTCCTCTGGGAGGCCAGGGATGGTGGGAGTGCCCACCGTGCCCATGGGACCTGTGTGACGGCCTGTGCCCAGCTGTTGTAGGGAGGGAGGTGACTGAGTGTCACCCTGGGTGGGAGGGGATAGCGGTTCAACCAAGGTGGGAGGGGACATGGGGGTGTTGTGCCCAAGATTGCGAATCCGAGAAACCACTAAGGAGCTGACACCAATGCAAACACACAAGGGTTGATTTCCAAACTCGAGCTTGCGTCCAAGTACACCCAACACTGCGGAGCAGGGACTTGGACCCTGAGGTGGGTTTTAGCTTAGTTTTAAGGGCTTGTCTCGGGGTCCTCCAGAAGGGCTGGAGCAATTCCTCAAGTTCTGTTTACATTTTGTTATGGGGCCTTCAAGGGTATTGAACTCTGCTCTCATTCTAATAGGAGCTTCCAGCCCTTGGCATGGGCTCAGTTTCATTCTATTGTGGGGCTTTCTAGGATATTAAGCTGTAAACTTTTGTTTGTTTTTTTTTCCTGTAACTGAAGTAATGTAAATTTCAGCTCTTCTTCACAGGGGCCTGGGATGGCTGGTCTTGTTCGAACACTGAACTTAAAGTAGAAAGGCCTGCATTTTCTCGGCCTCCTTGCATCCAGTCCCATCCTATCTAGCTCTTTCCCCTTCCCTGGAGCTCCTAAGAGAGCAATTGCAAATGACCTCAGCTTGGCAGCCTGTGTTGGGAGATAGGCCCAGGGATTTGGGATCAGGAAGACCTGGGGCGTGGGCGTCCCAGCTGTGCAGTGGGATTCCATGCTGCAGACTCTTATTCCCTAAGGCTATCTTGACAACTGACTTTGTACATAGAAAAGCTGTCCTTTACCTTTAAAAGATGAGGAGCGAGTCAAATTTTTTTTTCTCTGCCCATCTAATTGCTCAGATTCCAATCTGAGACGTATTTCCTGTTACTAAGAATAATTTACTATCCGTAGTACTATGGTTAAAATATTCTGACACAAGTAATTCAAAGGGATGAGGGTTTCTCATCTCTTTATTCACAGCTCAGTCACTCATCAAGAAATGAGTCAATTTTCAAAATAAATCTTATTTATTAGGAAAAAAACAAAGATTTATAGGGAATTGAGGGAATTTATAGGGAAATTGAGAAGATAGTACAGAGCATTCGCATGCATTGGCACTCAATTTCTCCAATTATTGATATCTTATATTAGTACGGTACAAATATGAACTAATGAATCAATTTTAAAATAGTCGCATTAACCAAAGACCATACTTTATTCAGATTTCCTTAGCTTTTGCTAAGTTACCATCCCTCATATCACATTCCATTTGTCCTCCTGTTTTCTTAGGTTCCTCTGGATTGTAACAGTCTTTCAGCCTTTCCTTGTTGTTGTAGAATTGGAACACTATGAGAAGTAGAGTAGTTTGTAAAATTTCCCTCAGTTGGGACATGTCTGTTGTTTATCTCATGACTGAACTGTTTTTGTGGATTATATACAGAGATATACTGCCATTTTCATTATATCATATAAAGGATAGATACTGTCAACATGATTTATCAGTCTTGGTATCAATCTGATCATCTTGCTGAGGAAATGTTTGTCAGCGTTCTCCGTAGTAAAGTGATTCTTTTATTATTATTATTATTATTATTATTATTATATTATCATTATTATTTTAGGTTTTTCATAATATATTTTGCAGAAGGAAGTTACTATGTGTTTTCCACACATAAGAGTGGGAAGCTATGCTCATGAACTTGAGTGTGGTATGTCTGCACGAATTGTTTGAAATTCTTCTACATGGGAGATTTCTCTTCCTTCTGAGTTTGTTTGTTTCTTTTTCAAAGATGTTATTTATTTATATGAGAGAGAGAGAGAGAGGAGAAAAAGCATGAGCGAGAGGGGCAGAGGGAGAGGGAGAAGCAGGTTCCCTGCTAAACAGGGAGCCTGCCTTGGGACCTGGATCATGATCTGAGCCTCATGCAGAAGCTTAACTGACTGATCCATCCAGGTACTACTTCTTTCTTTCTTTCTTTCTTTCTTTCTTTCTTTCTTTCTTTCTTTCTTTCTTTCTTTTTCTTTCTTTCTTTCTTTCTTCTTTATTTCTTTCTTTTATTTTAATAATAATTTTATTTTTTATTGGTGTTCAATTTGCCAGCATACAGAATAACACCCAGTGCTCATCCCATCAAGTGCCCCCCTCAGTGCCCATCACACATTCACCCCCACCACCTGCCCTCCTCCCCTTCCATCACCCCTAGTCATTTCCCTGAGTTAGGAGTCTTTTTTTTTAATTTTATTTATGATAGTCACACACACAGAGAGAGAAAGAGAGGCAGAGACATAGGCAGAGGGAGAAGCAGGCTCCATGCATCAGCAACCCGATGTGGGATTCGATCCCGGGTCTCCAGGATCGCACCCTGGGCCAAAGGCAGGCGCTAAACCACTGCGCCACCCAGGGATCCCCTGAGTTAGGAGTCTTTATGTTCTGTCTCCCTTTCTGATATTTCCCACACATTTCTTCTCCGTTCCCTTATATTCCCTTTCACTATTATCTATATTCCCCAAATGAATGAGAACATACAATGTTTGTCCTTCTCTGATTGACTTACTTCACTCAGCATAATACCTTCCAGTTCCATTCACGTTGAAGCAAATGGTGGGTATTTGTCGTTTCTAATGGCTGAGCAAGGCCCACCTGTTCTCTCTCTTCATCTTCTGAGTCTTCTAAGATATGAATGTTATTTTTTAATAAGTGGCTGACTTCCCTACGTCCGTCTCTGTGGTCCATAACCTTTCTTGTTTTTATGGCTTCCACGTGGGACTGCATCTCAGTTATAGCATTTTTAACGTTGGCCTGACTAGATTTTAGTTGTTTTACTTCTGCAGTAAGGGATTCTCTAGTTTTCTTCTGTGCTCTTTTTCCAGCCCAGCTGCTATCTTTATAATCATTGTTTTATTTTTTTTTTTATTTTTTTTTTTAATAATTTTTTTTTTAATTTATTTATGATAGTCACAGAGAGAGAGAGAGAGGCAGAGACACAGGCAGAGGGAGAAGCAGGCTCCATGCACCGGGAGCCCGACGTGGGATTCGATCCCGGGTCTCCAGGATCGTGCCCCGGGCCAAAGGCAGGCGCCAAACCGCTGCGCCACCCAGGGATCCCCTATAATCATTGTTTTAAAATGTAGTTAGACATCATATATGTGTATTGATGGACTTCCTGGCTGTGAGTACTATCTCATGTTATTTTATGGAGGTGAATTTCTCCATCTCATTACCTTTTCCAGAAAAGAAAGAGGGAAGAAAAAGAAAAACCAAGGAAAACAATAACAACTGCTCTCCAAAAAAAACCACCAGATTATTTTGGCCTGCGTTTCAAAAGATTCTAAACCCCAAATATGAAACACAATTAAAGTACCATGAAAGTAAAAATAAGAATTATATAAGGTACATACATAAAATTAAAATAAGTCAATTAATAAAAAAAATCAAGGAAAATAAATTACAATAAAGCACAAAGTACAAAGGAAGCTATATCCTACTTTCCAGGCACAGCTGAATCTATGCATCCTCTGTGGTCCGACAAATTGGTGGCGGTGAGTGGTCTGTGCAGGGTCTGGGGATGGGCTCTGGCACTGATTAGCAGGTGCACATCTGTGTGGTAGATGCACCTGCGGGATCAGAGGTGGGGTGGGCATCAGCACCTCTAGCCTCCAGTGGGCGGCACAGTGCTGCTCCTTGAGACACCCCCCCCCCCCCCGATAGGCCGGATGCCGGTGGGGTCTGTGGGTCCTCTGGCTCTGGGGCTGAGCATTCTGCCCCCCAGTCTGCATGGGCCTCCACAGAAGAGCTCCCAAGCCCCTGGGTATCCGCCGATTCTCTCAGAACCCTGCGTTTACTCTACCTGCGTCCGAGCTTCTTTTGGCTTTGTTTTTTTATCTCAGAGTGTTGTGCCCAAGATTGTGAATCTGAGAAACCACCCAGAAGCCGACACTGATGCAAACACATGAGGGTTTATTTACAAGCTAGAGCTTGTGTGCAAGTATACCGGACAGAGTGGAGCAGGGACTTGGACCCCGAGGTGGGTTTTAGCTTAGTTTTAAGGGCTGGTCTCAGGGACCTCCAGAAGGGGTGGAGCAATTCCTCAAGTTCTGTTTACAATTTGATATGGGACATTCAAGGGCATTGAGCTCTGTTCTCATTCTAATAGAGGCTTCCTGTCCTTGGCCTTGACTCAGTTTTGTTTCTATTGTGGGGCTTTCTAGGACATTAAGCTGTAAACTTTTGCTTTTACCGGTAACTGAAGTAATGTTAATTTCAGCTGTTCTTCACAGGGACCTGGGATGGCTGGACTTGTGCTAACACTGAATTTAAGTTGGAATGGTCTTAATTTTCTAGGCCTCCACGCTTCCAGTCACATCCTATCTCGCTCCTTCCCCCTTCCCCAGAGCTCCTAAGAGAGCAATTGAAAATGACCTCAGCATGGCAGCCTGTGTTGGGGGACAGGCCCAGGGATTTCGGATCAGGAAGACCTGTGTGCAGCTGGATTCGATGCTGCAGACTCTTATTCCCTAAGGCTATCTTGACAATAGACTTTGTACATAAAAAAGCTCTCCTTTGTTTTTAGAAGATGAAGAGCCAGTCAAAGCATTTTTTCTCTGCCCATCTGATTGCTCAGATTCCAATCTGAGACATATTTCCTGTTAATAAGGATAATTTACTATCCGTGGTACTATGGTCAAAATATTCTGACACAAGTAATTCAGAGGGATGAGGGTTTCTCATCTCTTTCTTCACAGCTCAGTCACTCATCAGGAAATGCATCTTTATGGATTTGGAAAGAACTGAGAGACATTAGTACCAATGGTCCTATTATTTATGTGAAGGATCCTTCCCTGAGATTCTTCCCCTGTTTCAACTGACACTGAAACACTTTGAACTCTTTGGAAGACAAATGTCAAGGAAATAAATGTTATGCATTGCTAATTTTAAATGCACTTGCAATACGGTGTCTATTGTACTAGAAGTATTTTTATCTGATTTTTACTATTTAATATCCTTTCCTGCTTTTCAGGTTGAGGAGGCATTATACGTGTTCTTAAGTGTTTTTTGTTCCTTTGATCTAAAATTCTTACTTTGTTTCCATCAAAGGAACTCTTTAAGAATAAGGCAAACGTTAATTCAACAATTCTTAAAATGTCTTCACACTTGGAGCCTGATTCATTTAAGTCAATTTTCAAAATAAATCTTATTTATTAGGAAAAAAACAAAGATTTATAGGGAAACTGAGAAGATAGTACAGAGCATTCGCATGCACTTGCACTCAATTTATCCAATTATTGATATATTAGTACGGTACAAATATGAGCTAATGAATCAATATTAAAAAATTCGCATTAAACTAAGACAAAAAAAAAAAGACCATAGTTTATTCAGATTTCCTTAGTTTTTGCTAAGTTACCAATCCTCAAATCACATTCCATTTGTCCTCTTTCCTTAGGCTCATCTGGATTGTGACATTCTTTCAGCCTTTTCTTGTTTTGAACTGGAACACTTTGACAAGTAGAGTATTTTGTAAAATTTCCCTCAGTTGGGACATGTCTGTTGTTTATCTCATGACTGAACTGTTTTTGTGGATTATATACAGAGATATACTGCCATTTTCATTATATCATATAAAGGATAGATACTATCAACATGATTTATCAGTCTTGGTATCGATCTGATCATCTTGCTGAAGTAGTGTTTGTCAGCTTTCTCAGTAGTAAACTGATTCTTTTTTATTATTATTAATTATTATTATTATATTATCATTATTATTTTGAGGTTTTCTTATTAGAAGGAAGGAAGTTACTATGTGTATTCCACACGTAAGAGTGGGAAGCTATGCTCATGAACTTGAGGGTGGAATGTCTTCACAAATTGTTTGAAATTATTCTACATGGGCAATTTCTCTTCCTTGTGGATTTGTTTGTTTGTTTCTTTTTCAAAGATGTTTTTTATTTATTTGAGAGAGAGAGTAGAGATAAAGCATGAGCGAGAGGGGAAGAGGGAGAGGGAGAAGCAGGTTCTCTGTTGAACAGGGAGCCTGCCTTGGGACCTGGATCATGATCTGAGCCTAAGGCAGAAGCTTAACTGACAGAGCCACACAGGTGCCACTCATTCTTTCTTTCTTTCTTTCTTTCTTTCTTTCTTTCTTTCTTTCTTTCTTCCTTCCTTCCTTCCTTCCTTCCTTCCTTCCTTCCTTCTTTCTTTTCTTTCTTTCTTTTTTCTTTCTTTCTTTCTTTCTTTCTTTCTTTCTTTCTTTCTTTCTTTCTTTCTTTCTTTCTTCTTTCTGTTCAATACAGCAACATCTGAGGAATTCTTCCCTCAGATGGGAGCTACATACTAACTTCCAAACCTGAGAACCTACCTGAAAGCTCACTCTGGGGAACTTCCCTCTCAGAGATGAGCTGAAACGTGGTCCTTCCCAGTCCACACTGCCTGCAGATACACTTATAAACATCCTCACTAGACATGTTTGTCAGAAGCTCATGGGATGCAAGGGGCAAGCTGCAGGCTTCAAGGTTGTGTCTCCAGGTGCAGTAAAGCGGTATTCATGGAACATCCTGAATTACAATGCTGCCACGTTCTCATGCCCATCAGAACGCAGTTAGTAGAAAGCTGGCCTCCAGGCATGTCTCCTTTGAAATCTGAGCTCAGGGCAGGAGCCTCCCGCATCCTGCCTGCCCGTAGTCCTAGCTGCTAACATCCTTATGTTAGGTGTTCGGAGAGGTTGGAGAAATGCCAGTGGAAGTGTCAGGACTGTACTCATATGTATCTGAGTTCAATAGAGCGATTTCCAATGTCCATGTTCAATTAGAGTGTAGCTCCTGTATACCTCGTCTCGATAAGTGTCTAGCAGACATCGGCCTGCAAAGCAAACACACTTCTGCAAGTTCAACTTATGGCCTGTACCTCCCCCATCCTGACTGCCTGTATGTTCCGCTTCCACAGCATTTCGTTGTATGCGGGACAGTAGCAGAGTGAAAACCACGTGTCTCCCTTGTAAATTTTGTGCGTAGCGGACAGCTGCCATCAAGGCATGCACGCTCCTTTGGATTGAGCTTATGGCTTGTACCTCCTACATGCTGACGGCCTGTACACTTCACTTCCAAAGGATTTCGTCCAATACGGGATGCAAGTTTTGCGAGAGGCAAGTGTCTCTTAGTTTCATCCAGCGACTTCTGAGGAATTCCTCCCTCAGAGGGGTGCTACATACTAACTTCCAAACCTGAGTACCTAGCTGAAAGCTCTCTCTCTGTGGAATTTCCTTCTGCGAGATGAGCTGACATGCGGTCCTTCCCAGTTCCACACTGCCTGCAGATGCAGTTACGAACATCCTCACTAGACATGTTTTCAGAAGCTCATGGGACGCAAGGGCCAGCTGCAGGCTTCAAGGTTGTGTCTCCAGGTGCAGTAAAGCAGTATTCATTGTAAGCGTACCGCCTTACAATGCTGTCACGTTCTCACGGCCATCCGAACGAGCTAGTAGAAAGCTGGCTTCTAGGCATGCTTCCTTCTGAGAGCTGAGCTCATGGAAGGACCCTCCCGTATCCTGCCTGCCCATACACGTACCTGCTAATATGCTTATGTTAGGTGCTGGGAGAGGTCGGTGAAATGCATGTGGAAGTTTCAGGCCTGTACTCCCGATTATCTGAATTGAATACAGCGATTTCAAACGGCCTTCTTCAAAGAGTGTAGCTAGTTTCTAACTCCCATGTCTGAGTGGGTAGCAGACATCTACCTCCCAGGCGTACACACTTTTGAGAGTTGAGCTTATGGCCTGTATTTCCCACATCGTGCCTGCAGGTACACTTCGCTGCTAAAAGGCCTAGGCTCGATGCATGACTGAAGTGTTGTGAGAGATAAGTGGAAAGTCCCGGCACACAAGACTAGTGCCTCCAAGCTCAATCCAGCGACTTCCTAGTAATTCCTTAGACAGGTGCTACATACTAATTTCCATACGTGAGAAGCTAGCTGAACCCCAAGTCCAAAAGAGTCTCTCTTCTGAGAGTTGAGCTCACACCCAGTCCCTCACAGTTCCACACTGCCTGCAGAATGAGTTTTGATCATCTTCACCAGAGACGTTTGTCAGAAGCTTGTGAGACGCAAGTGGAATAATGCAGGCCTGGAAGGTGTCTCCAGGTGCAGTAGAGTGGTAATCTTGGAACCTCCTGAATTAGAATACTGCTACATTCTCACTGCCATAAGAACGCAGCTAGTTGAAAGCTGACTTCTAGGCATGCTTCCTTGTACGAGCTGAGGTCAGGGCAGGACCGTCCCGCATCCTGACTGCCTGTAGACATAGGTCTTAGCATCTTTATGTTAGGTGCTGGAAGAGGTTGTGTGAAAAGCATGTGGAAGTGACAGACCTGACTCACGTATATCTGAGTTAAATGCAGCGATTGCCAACGTCCTTATTTAATTAGAGTGTACCTCGGTTCTACCTCCCATCAATAAGTGTCTAGCAGACATCTGCCTGTAAAGCATACACACTTCTGAGAGTTGAAATTATGCCCTGTACCTCCCACATGCTGACTGCAGATACACTTCGCTCCTATCAGGCCTAGGCTTGAATTGTGACAGAAGGGTTGTGAGAGGTTAGTGGAAGGCGCCGGTCCACACGCCTAGTGTCTCCAAGCCCAATCCAGAGATATGTGAGGAACTGCACTCTACAATTGGTGCTACATAGTAAGTCCCATACATGAGAAGCTAGTGGAACGCAGTGTCCAAAGGGTACTTTCTTCTGAGACTTGAACTCACCTCCAGTCCCTCATAGTTCCACATGGCCTTCAGATGAAATTTCGAACATCCTCACTAGACGTGTTGGTCAGAAGCTCATAGGACAAAAGGAGCTAGCTGCAGGCTTCAATATTGTGTCTCTAGGTGCAGTAGAGCGGTATACATGGAACCTCCTGACTTACAATGTAGCTACATTCTCACGGCCATATGAATGCAGCTAGTGGAAAGGTGCATTTGAGGCATGCTGCTGAGGATCAGAGTCACTCGGTCCAGGTGAGGCCCAGGTGGGGCCAGAGTCACCTGGTACAGAAGAGGCCAAAGTGAGGACAAGAGTCACCGGGTCCAGGTGAGGCCAACCTGCAGGCCATGCAGAGGAACCATGTCCCAATGATGCCCAGGTAGGAACCAGAGTTACCAGGTCCAGATGAGGCCAACCTGCAGGCCATGCAGTGGAACCATGTCCCGATGATGCCCAGGTAGGGACCAGAGTCACCAGGTCCAGATGAGGTCCAGATGGGGAGCATATTCACTAGGTCCAGGTGAGGCCCAGTTGAGGACCAGATTCACCAGGTCTGGTTGAGGCCTAGAGGGGTACCAGAATCACCTGGTCCAGGTGACATCCAGATGGGGACCAGAGTCACCAGGTCAGGGTGAGGCCCAGAGAGTTCCACAGTCATCATGTCCAGGTGAGGCTCAGGTGTGGAACAGAGTAACCAGGTACCAATGATGCCCAGGTGAGACCAGAGTCACCAGATCTGGGTGACGCGCAGATAGGATCAGAGTCACCAGTTCCAGGTGAGGCCAAGAAGGAGTCCACAGGAATCAGGTCCAGGTGGAGAACAAAGTAACCAGGACTGGGTGAGGCCCAGATGGGGACCAGATTCACCAGGTCCAGGTGAGGCCCAGGTGGTGACCAGAGTCCCCAGGTCTGGGTGAGGACCAGGTAAGGACCAGATTCACCAGGTCCAAGAGGCCCACGTAGGGACCTGAGTCACCAGGTATGGGTGAGGCCCAGGTGGCAAACCCACTCACCAGGTCCAGGTGAGGCCAACCTGCAGGCCAGAGTCACCAGATCCAGGTGAGGCCCTGGTGGGGACCGGAGTCACCAGGTAAATGTAAGTCTACAAGAACACCACAGTTACCAGGTCCAGGTGTGGTTCATGTGGGAACGAGAGTCACCAGGTCCAGGTGAGACCCAGGTGGGGACCACAGTCACCAGGTCCAGATTGAGGACTAGGTCGGGGACCCAGAGTCATCAGGGCCAGGTGAGGCCAAAGTGTGGAGCAAAGTTATCATGTCCAGGTGAGGCCCAGTTGGGGAAAAGAGTAACCATGTCCCATTGATGTCAGGTGGGACAAGAGTCACAAGGTCCAGACGAGGCAAGTGAGGAGTAGATTCACCAGGTCCTGTGGAGGCCCAGTTGAGGACCAGTGTCCCCAGCTCCGGGTGAGTCCCAGAGGGGGACCAGAGTCACCCGGTTCTGGTGATATCCAGGTGGGGACCAGAGTCACCACGTCAGGGTGAGGCCCAGAGGGGGACGAGAATCACTAGGTCCAGGTGAGGCCCCGATGTGGAACTGAGAAACCAGGTCCCATGATGCCCATATGAGGACCTGAGTCACCAGGTCCAGGTGAGGTCCCTGTGGGAACCAGTCACCTCATCCAGGTGAAGCCCAGGTGAGACCACAGTCACCAGGTCAGGGTGAGGTCCAGAGGGAGACCAGAGTCACCAGGTCCAGGTGAGGCCCAGGTATATAAGAGAGTAACCAGGTCCCAATGATGCCCAGGTAAGGACCAGAGTCAACAGGTCCAGGTGAGGCCCAAATATGGATCAGAGTCATTTTGTTCCAGGTGAGGCCAGATGGAGACCACAGGAACCAGGTCCAGGAGAGCCCCATATGGGAACCAGAGCCACCAGATCCAGGTGAGGTCCAGGTGGGACCACAGTCACAAGGTCCAGGTGAGGCCCAGGTGGCAACAGGATTCACCAAGTCCAGGTGAGGCCCAGGTGGTGACCAGTCACCAGATCCAGGTGAGGACCAGCTAAGGACCAGATTCACCAGGTCCAAGTGAACCCCAAGGGGTGACCAGAGTCACCAGGTAAGGGTGAGGCCCAGAGGGGGAACCAGAGTAACCATTTTAGTTTGAGGCCCAGAATGGGACCAGAGGTCCCTGGTCAAAGTGAGGCCCAGGTGTGGAATAGAGTATCCAGGTCCCAATGATGCCTGGGTGAGGAACACAGTCACTAGGGCCATGCAGGGCCCAGATGGGGATCAGAATCACTAGGTCCTGGTGAGGCATAGAATAAGACCACAGTCACCAGTATCATGTGAGCCCCTTGTGGGAACAAGAGCCACTCTATCCAGCTGAGTCCCAGGTCCATGTGAGGCCCACGTGAGGACCAGATTCATCAGGTCGAATTGAGGCATAGCTGGGGACAAGAGTCACCAGGTCTGGGTTAGGCCTAGGTGGGGCAAGATTCAGCAGTTCTGAGTTAGGTCAAAGTGGGGATGAGAGACACCAGGTCCAGGTGAGGCCAAACTGAGGACCAGAGTCACCAGATCCAGGTGAGGTCCATGTTGGAAAGAGAGTCACCAGGTCCAGGAGAGGTCCAGGTGGGGACCAGAGTCACCAGATCCAGGTGAAGTCCAGGTGGGGACCAGAGTCAACAGATCCAGGTGAAGCCCAGGTGGGGACCAGAGTCACCAGGTCCAGATGAGGCCCAGGTGAGGACCAGAGTTACCAGGTACACGTGAGGCCCCGGTGGAGATCAGAGGCAACAGGTCCATGTGAGGCCAGCTTGGGGACCATGGTCAACAGGTCTACTTGAGGCCCAGGTGTTGAACACAGTAACCAGGTCCAGGTGAGTCCCCGGTGGTGACAAGAGTCACCACGTCCAGGTGAGGCCCAGGTGGGGACCAGGATCACCGGGTACAGGGGAGGCCCTTGAAAGAACCAGAGTCAACAGTTCGAGGTGAGGTGCAGGTGGCAACCAGGGTCAGCAGGTCCACGTCAGGCCAAAGTGGGGTTCACAGTCACTAGGGCACGGTGAGACCCAGAGTGGGACCAGAGTCACCTGGTCCAGGTGAGGTCCAGTTGTGGAACACAGTCACCGGGTCCCAATTATGCCCAGTTGAGGACCATGGTCAACAGGGCCAGGTGAGGCCCAGATGGGGATCGGAGTCACCAAATCCAGGTGAAGCCCAGGTGGGGACCACAGTCACCAGATCCAGGGTAGTCTCAGGTGCAGACCAGAATCACCAGGTCCAGGTGAGGTGCAGGTGGCAACCACACTCACCAGGTCCCAGTGAGGCCCTGGTGGGAACCAGAGTCACGAGGTACATGAGAAGCTAGAAACACTGCAGACACCAGGTCCACATGATGTCCATGTGGGAACGAAAATCACCAGTTACAGTTGAGGACCAGTTGGGGATCCGACTCACCAGGTCCAGGTGAGACCCAGGTGGGAACAGGTGTGGCCCAGGTGAAGACCAGAGTTAATAGGTCCAGCTGGGTCACTGTTAGTGAACAGTGTAACCATATCCTGATGCTACCCAGGTGGGTACCAGAGACACCAGGTCCTGGTGAGGCCCAGGTGGGACCAGAGACATGAGGTCCAGGTGAGGTCCCGATGGGAACCACAGTCACCAGGTCAGGTGAGGCCATGCTGAGGATCAGAGTCACCAGTTCCAGGTGAGGCCCAGGTGGAGCCAGAGTCACCTGGTACAGAAGAGGCCAAAGTCAGGACCAGAGTTACCAGGATCAGGTCAGTCCCAGTGGGGAATAGAGTAACCATCTCCCGATGATGCCCAGGTAGAACCAGAGTCACCAGGTCCAGATGAGGCGCAGGTGGGGAGCATATTCACAAGGTTCCGGTGAGGCCCAGTTGAGGACCAGAGACACCAGGTCTAGTTGAGGCCTAGAGGGGTACCAGATTCACCTGGTCCAGGTGACATCCAGATGGGGACCAGAGTCACCAGGTCAGGGTGAGGGCCAGAGGGGATCCAGAATCATCATGTCCAGGTGAGGCTCAGGTGTGGAACAGAGTATCCAGGTCATAATGGTCCACAGGTGAGGACCAGAGTCACCAGATCTGGGTGAGGCCCAGTTAGGATCAGAGTCACCAGTTCCAGGTGAGGCCAAGAAGGAGTCCACAGCAATCAGGTCCAGGTGGGGAACAAAGTCACCAGGACTGGATGAGGCCCAGATGGGGACCAGATTCACCAGGTCCAGGTGAGACCCAGGTGGTGACCAGAGTTACCAGTTCTGGGTGAGGACCAGGTAAGGACCAGATTCACCAGGTCCAAGTGAGGCCCACGTGGGGACCTGTGTCACCAGGTATGGGTGAGGCCCAGGTGGCAACCCCACTCATCAGGTCCAGGTGAGGCCAACCTGCAGGCCAGAGTCACCAGATCCAGGTGAGGCCCTGGTGGGGACTGGAGTCACCAGGTAAATGTGAGTCTACAAGAACACCACAGTCACCGGGTCCAGGTGTGGGTCATGTGGGAACGAGAGTCACCAGGTCCTGGTGAGACCCAGGTGGGGACCACAGTCACCAAGTCCAGATTGAGGCCTAGGTGGGGCCCAGAGTCATCAGGGCCAGGTGAGGCCAAAGTGTGGAGCTAAGTTATCAGGTCCAGTTGAGTCCCAGGTGAGGACCAGTCACCTCGTCCAGGTGAAGCCCACAAGAGTAGTGCCTCCAAGCTCAATCCCGCGACATCCTAGTAATTCCTGTCTTAGACTGGTGCTACATACTAAGTTCCATACTAGCTAATTGAACCCTACATCCAACGGCAACTTACATTCGAGAGTTGGGCTCACACGCATTCCTTCACAGTTCCACACTGCCTGCAGAATGTGTTGCCAACGTCTTCACCAGAGAAGCTTGTCAGAAGCTTGTGAGACGCAAGTGGAATAATGCAGGCCTGGAAGGTGTCTCCAGGTGGAGTAGAGTGGTACGCTTGGAACCTCCTGAGTTAGAATACTGCTGCGTTCTCAGGGCCAGAACTTCGAAAGGACGTCGTTTGATACGGGACACAAGTTTTGTGAGAGGCAAGTGTCTCCTAGCCCAATCCAACTTCTGAGTAATTCCTCCCTCAGAAGGGAGCTACATACGAACTTCCAAACCTGAGTACCTCGGTGAAAGCTGTCTCTCTGGGGAACTTCCTTCTGCGAGGTGAGCTGACACGCGGTCCTTCCCAGTTCCATACTGCCTGCAGATGCAGTTACGAACATCCTCACAAGACATGTTTGTCAGAAGCTCATGGGACGCAAGGGGCAAGCTGCCGGCTTCAACGGTTGTGTCTCCAGGTGCAGTAGAGTTTTGTTCATGGAACGACCTGACTTCCAACGCTGTAAAGTTTGAGTTAGGTTACGGGTTAGGGTTAGGGTTAGGGTCCTGTTTAAGCTTAGGGTTAGGGTTAGGGTTAGGGTTAGGGTTAGGGTTAAGGTTCAGGTTAGGGTTAGGGGTAGGCTACGGGTTAGGATTAGGGTTAGGGTACGGGTTAGGTTACGGGTTAGGTTTGGGTTAGGGTACGGGTTAGGGATCGGTTTAGGTTTACGGTTAGGGTTAGGGTACGGGTTAAGGTTAAAGTTAGGGTACTGTTTAGGATTAGGGTTAGGGTTTGGTTACGAGTTAGGGTTAGGGATAGGGTAAGGGATAAGGTTAGGATTAGGTTAGGGTTAAGGTTAGGATTAGGGATTGGGTTTCGTTAGGTTTAGGGTTGGGGTAAGATTAGGGTTAGGGTATGGGTTAGAGTTTGGGTTTGGGTACGGGTGAGGCTTAGGGTAAGCATTAGGGTACGGGTTAGGATTAGGGTACGGGTTAAGGTTAGGTTTAGGGTTAGGTTTAGGGTTAGTGTATGGGATAGGGTTAGGTTTAGGGTACTGTTCAGCGTTAGGGTTAGGGTTAGGGTTAGGTTACAGGTTAGGGTTATGGTTAGGGTTAGAGTATGGGTTAGGGTTACAGTTAGAGTTTGGGTTATGTTTAGGGTTTGGGTTAGGGTTAGGCTACGGATTAGGGTTAGTGTTAGGGTTATGATTAGGGTTCGGTTTAGGCTTAGGTTAGGGTACAGATTAGGGTTAGGGTACGGGTTAGGGTTAGGGTGAGGGTACGGTTTAGAGATATGGTATGGATTATGGTACAGGTTAAGGTATGGGTTAGTGTACTGGTTATGGTTAGGGTTTGGGTTAGGTTTAGGGTTAGGGTTAGGGTACAAGATAGGGTTAGGTTTACGGTGTTAGGGTTTGGGTTAGGGTACAGGTTAGGGTTAGGGTTAGGGTAGGTTATGGTTAGGCTTAGTGTTAGGGTTAGGTTTCGGTTAGGGTTAGGGTTATGGGTCGGGTTAGTGTTTAGGGTTAGGGCTAGGGTTAGGGTACTGTTTAGGGTTAGGTATAGTGTTAGGTTTAGGTTACAGGTTAGGGTTAGCTTATGGGTTAGGGTTCGGGTTAGGGTATGGGATACGTTTTGGGTTAGGGTTAGGGAATGGGTTAGGGTTAGGGCTGGGGTTATGGTTAGGCTTAGGGTACGGGTTCAGGTTAGGGTTAGGGGTAGGGTATAGGTTTATTTATGGGTTAGGGTATGGGTACGGTTTCGGGTTAGTGTACGGGTTAGTGTTAGGGTTTGGTTTAGGGAACGGGATAGGATTAGGGTTTGGGTACGGGTTAGGGTACAGGTTAGGGTACAGGTTACGTTACGGTTTAGGGTTAGGGTACAGGTTAGAGTTAGGGTTCAGGTTAGGGTTAGGGTTAGGTTTAGGGTACGGGTTAGGTTTACGGTCACGGTATGGGTTAGGGTACGGATTAGGGTTAGGGTTAGGGTATGGCTTAGGGTTAGGTTTAGGTTTAGGGTTAGGGTTAAGGTACATGTTAGGGTTAGGGTTAGGGCACTGTTTAGGGTTAGGGTTAGGGTTAGGTTTAGTTTATGGGTTAGGGTTAGAGTTAGGGTTAGTTTATGTGTTAGGGATACAGTTAGGGTGAGGGTTACTGTTAGGTTAGGTTTAGGGTTAGGTTTAGAGATAGGGTTAGGGTTATGGTTAGAGTTAGCGTTTGGTTTAGGGGTAGTTTTAGTGTTATGGTACGGGTTATGTTTAGGGTTAATGTAGGGTAGGGTATAGGGTTAGGTTACGGGTTAGGGTTAATTTTAGGGTTAGGTTTAGGGTACGGGTTAGGGTTAGTGTTAGGGTACCATTAGGGTTAGTGTACGTGTTAGCGTTAGGGTTGGGGTTAGCGTAAGGGTTAGGGCACGGGTTAGGATTAGGGTTAGGTTATTGTTTGGGTTAGGGTCAGGGTTAGATTTAGGTTACGTGTTAGGGTTAGGGTATGGGTTAGTGTTAGGATACGGGTTAGGGTTCGTGTACGGGTTAAGGTTGGGGTTAGGGTATGGTTCAGGGTTAGGGTATGGGTAAAGGTTAGGGTACGGGTTACGGTTAGTGTTCGGTTAGGGTTAGGGTACGGGTTAGGGTAAGGGTTAGGGTTAGTTTTAGGGTTAAGTGTTGAGTTTAAGGGTTACGGAGAGCATTAGAGGTTAGGGTTAGGGGTTAGGGGTTAGGGTTAGGGGTAGTGTTAGCGTTAGGGTTAGGGTTAAGGTTTGGGGTTACTGTTAGGGTTTGGGGTTAGGGTTAGGGTTTGGGTTATGGTTAGGGTTAAGGGTAGGGTTAAGGGTTAGGGTTAGGGTTAGTGGTTACGGGTTTTGGTTAGGGTTAGGGGTTAGGTTTTGGGTTAGGGTTAGGGTTCGGGTTAAGGGTTAGGGTTAAGGGTTAGGGTTAGGGTTAGGGTTAGGGGTTAGCGGTTAGGGGGTAGGGCTAGGGTTAGTGGTTAGGTGTTAGGGTTAGTGTTAGTGTTAGGGTTAAGGTTAGGGGTTAAGGTTAGGGTTAGTGTTTAGGGTTGGGTTTGGGTTAGTGTTAGGATTAGGGTTAGGGTTAGGGTTAAGGTTTATGGTTAAAGGTTAGGGTTAGGTTTAGGGTTAGTGGTTAGGGGTTCAGGTTAGGGTTAGGGGTAGGGGTAGGGGTTAATGTTAGGGTTAGGGGTTAGGGTTAGGTTTTGGTTTAGGGTTAGGGTTAGCGGTTAGGGTTAGGGTTAGGGTTAGGGGTTAGGGTTAGGGTTATGGTTAGGTATGTGTTAGTGTTAGGGTTAGGATACGGGTTAGGGTACGGGGTAGTGTTAGAGTACTGGTTAGTTTATGTTTAGGGGATGGGTTAGTGTATGGGTTAGGGGACGGTCTTAGGGTTAGGGTAAGGGTTAGGGTCTGGGTTAAGGTTGGGGTACAGCTTAGTGTTAGTGTACCTGTTAGGGTTAGGGTATGGGTTTAGTTAGGGTACGGGTTAAGTTTAGGGTTAGTGTTCGGGGTAGGGTTTGGGTTAGGGGTTAGGGTTAGTGTTAGCGTTACGGTTAGGGTTAGGGTTAGGGTTAGGTGTTAGGGTTAAGGCTTAGGGTTAGGATAGGTTTAGTGTTAGGGGTTAGGGGTTAAGGTTAGGGATTCGATTCGATTCAATTTTTTTCGATTCGAATCGATTCGATTCAATTCTTTCAATTCGATTCTTATCGATTTGATTCTTTTCGATTAGGTAGATTCTTTTCTATTCGATTCAATTTTATTCGATTCGATTCTTTTCGATTCGATTTGATTCGAGTCTTTTTGATTCGATTCGTTTCAATTCAATTCTTTTCAGTTCGATTCGATTCAAATCTTTTTGATGCGATTCAATTCGATTCTTTACGATTCGATTCGAATTTTTTCCTTTCGACTCGATTTTTTACGATTCGATTTGATTCGATTCTTTTCGATACGATTCGATTCTATTCTTTTCGATTTGATTCTCTTCGATTCAATTCGATTTGATTCTTTTCGATTCGATTCGATTTTTTCGATTCGATTCCTTTTGATTCGATTCAATTCGATTAAAATCTTTCGTTTCGATTTGATTCTTTTTGATTCGATTCGATTTTTTTCGATTCGATTTGATTCTTTTCGGTTTGATTCAATTCGATTCGAATGTTTTCGAATCAATTCTATTCTTTTCAATTCGATTCTATTCTTTTCGATTCGATTCTTTTCGATTCGATTTGATTCTTTTCGATTCGATTCGATTCAATTCTGTTCGATTTGATTCGATTCAATTCGATTCGATACTTTTCGATTCGATTCGATTCTTTTCGATTTGATCGCTTCTTTTCAATTCGATTCGATTTGATTCGATTCTTATCGATTCGATTCGATTATTTTGATTCAATTCGATGCTATTTGAATATTTTCGATTCGATTCGATTGCATTAGATTCGATTATTTTTTATTCAATTCGACTCGATAATTTTTTATTTGATTGGATTCATTTCGGTTCGATTCGATTATTTTCGATTCATTTGAATTCAATTTGATTATTTTCGATTCGACTTGATTGGATTCGATTCGATTATTTTCGACTTGATCCGATTATTTTTGATTCGATTGATTGTTTTTGTTTCGATTCGATTCTTTTCGATTCGATTCGATTCGATTATTTTCGATTCAATTCGGTTCGATTCGATTATTTTCAACTCAATTCGATCGATTCGGTTCAATTATTTTCGATTCGATTCGATTCGATTATTTTCCATTCAATTCGGTTCGATTCGATTATTTTCAACTCAATTCGATCGATTCGGTTCAATTATTTTCGATTCAATTCAATTCGATTATTTTCGATTCAATTCAATGCGAATCGATTATTTTCTATTAGATTCGATTCAATTATCTTCGATTTGATTTGATTCGATTATTTTCAATTCGATTCAATTTGATTATTTTCATTTCGATTCTATTCTATTATTTTCGATTCGATTCGTTTCGTATCGATTCGAATCATTTTGATTCAATTCGATTATTTTCGATTTGAATCGATTCTTTTCTTTTCGATTCGATTCTTTTCTATTTGGTTTGATATTTTCGATTCGAATCGACTCGAATCTTTTTGATTCAAGTATATAAGATTCAATCTGATTCTTTTCGATTCAATTTGATTCGATTCGATATGATTCTTTTTGATTTGATTCGATTCATTTTGATTCGACTCGATTCTTTTCTATTCAATTCTTTTTGATTCAATTAAATACGATTCTATTCTTTTCGATTCGATTTGATTTGATTCGATACGATTCGATTTGATTCTTTTCAATTTGATTCGATTCAATTCGATACTTTTCAATTCGATCATTTCGATCGATTCGATTCTTTTCATTTCGATTCGATTCTTTTCGATTCGATTCAATTCTTTTCAATTTGATTCGATTCGATCTTTTCGTTTCGATTTGATTCTTTTCTATTTTATTTGATTCGATTCATTTCAATTAGATTCGATACTGTTCGATTCGATTCTTTTCGATTCAAGTCGATTGGAATCAATTCGATTCTTTCGATTCTATTTGATTCGATTCGATACGATTCTTTTCGATTCGATTCTTTTTGGTCTGTCGATTCGATTTTTTTCGATTCAGTTCGATTCGATTCTTTTTTATTCGATTTGATTCTTTTCAATTTGATATGATTCGATTCGTTTCAATTTTTTTCGATTCGTGTCGATTCGAATCTATTCGATTCTTTTCTATTCAATTCGATTCGATTCTTTTTGATTCGATTCGATTCGATTCCATTTGATTCGATTCTTTTCGATTCGATACGATTCAATTCGATTCTTTTTGATTCGATTTTTTCGATTCGATTCTTTTCAATTCGATTCAATTCTTTTATTTTTTTATTTATTTCTGATAGTCACAGAGAGAGAGAGAGGCAGAGACATAGGCAGAGGGAGAAACAGGCTCCATGCACGGGGAGCCTGATGTGGGATTCGATCCCGGATTTCCAGGATCGCGCCCTGGGCCAAAGGCAGGCGCCAAACTGCTGGGCCACCCAGTTATCCCCGATTCGATTCTTTTAAATTTGATTCTTTTCGATTCGATTTGCTTCGCCTCTTGTCGTTTCGATTCGATTATTTTGATTCAATTCGATTCGACTCTTTTCGTTTCGATTATATTGGATTCAATTTGATTCGATACGATTCGATTCTTTTCGATTCGATACCATTCGATTCGATTCTTCTCGAATCGATTCAATTCGATTCTTTTCGATTCGATTTGATTCTTTTCGATTTGATTCGATTCGATCATTTGGATTCAATTTGTTACATTTTGATTCGATTCTTTTCGATTCGATTCAATTCAATTCTTTTGGATTTAATTGGATTCGTTTAGATAATTTTTGATTCGATTCGATCCTTTTACCCTAGCTTTGATTTGATTCTACTCAATTCAATTCATTTCGATTCTTCTTGATTCAATTCTTTTTGATTCAGTTTGATTCTTTTCGATTCAATTTGATTCTTTTCGATTTGATTCGATTTGATCATTTGTATTCGATTTGTTACATTTTGATTCGGTTCTTTCGATTCGATTCGATTCAATTCTTTTGGATTTAATTGGATTCATTTAGATAATTTTTGATTCGATTCGATTCTTTTACCCTAGCTTTGATTTGATTCTACTCGATTAAATTCATTTCGATTCTTCTTGATTCAATTCTTTTCGATTCTTTTTGATTCGGTTTGATTCTTTTCGATTCAATTCGATTCTTTTCGATTCAATTTGATTCGATTTAATTGTTTTTGAATCCATTTGATTCGATTCAATTATTTTCGATTCGACTCGATTTGATTCGATTCGATTATCAATTCGATTCAATTCCAATTATTTTCGATTCGATTCGATTCGATTATTTTTTATTCAATTCAATTCAATTATTTTCGATTCGATGCAATTTGATTCGATTCTTCTCATTTCAATTCAATTCGATTCTTTCGAATTCGATTCGATTCGATTCTTTTCGTTTCGATTCAATTTTTTTCGATTTGATTCAATTCTTTTCAATTCGATTTGATATTCTTCAATTCAATTCTTTTCGATTAATTTTGATTCGATTCAATTCCATTCGATTCGATTCTTTTCGATTCGATTCGATTCAATACGATTCGATCGATTCTTTTCGATGATTTTTTTGATTCGATTCCATTCTTTTTGATTCGATTGATTCGAATCTTTTATTTTATTTTATTTTTTAAATTTTTTATTTATTTATGATAGTCACAGAGAGAGAGACAGACACAGGCAGAGGGAGAAGCAGGCTCCATGCAGCGGAAGCCCGACGTGGGATTCGATCCCGGGTCTCCAGGATCGCGTCCTGGGCCAAAGGCAGGCCCCAAACCGCTGCGCCATTCAGGGATCCCCTGATTCGAATCTTTTAGATTTGATTTGATACGATTCTTTTCAATTCGATTTGATTCGATTCGATTCATTTCGATTCGTTTCGATTCTCTTTGATGTTTTTTGATTCGATCTTTTCAATCGATTTAATTCGATTCAATTCATTTTGATTCGATTTGATTCGAATTTTTCGATTCTATTCTTTTCAATTCGATTCTTTTCGATTTGATTCGATTCGATTTTTTTCTATTAGATTCTTTTTGATTCGATTCGACTTGACTCTTCGTTTCGATTTGATTCTTTTCGATTCGATTTGATTCTTTTCGTTTCGATTAGATTCTTTTCGATTAGATTCTTTTTGATTCGATTCGATTTGATTCTTCTCCATTCGATTCGATTTGATTCTTTTCGATTTGATTCGATAAGGTTCTTTTCGTTCGATTCAATTCTGTTCGATTCTATTCGATTCGATTCGATTCGATTCGATTGTTTTCAATTCGATTTTATTCGATTCTTTTCGTTTCAATTCGATTCTTTTCGATTTGATTCGATTCGATCATTTGGATTCAATTTGTTACATTTCGATTCGATTCTTTTCGATTACGTTCGATTCTACTCTTTTCAATTCGATTGGATTCTTTTCCATTTGATATGATTCCATTCGTTTCGATTTTTCGATTCGTTTCGATTCGAATCTATTCAATTATTTTTTTTAACATTTTTTTAAAAAATTTTATTTATTTATGATAGTCATCAGAGAGAGAGAGAGAGGCAGAGACACAGGCAGAGGAAGAAGCAGTCTCCATGCACCGGGAGCCCGATGTGGGATTCGATCCCGGGTCTCCAGGATTGCGCCCCGGGCCAAAGGCAGGCGCTAAACCGCTGCGCCACCCAGGGATCCCCTATTCGATTCTTTTCTATTCAATTCGATTCGATTGATTCTTTTCGATTCATTCGATTCCATTCCATTCGATTCGATTCTTTTCGATTCGATTCGATTCTTTTCGATTCGATTTTTTCGATTCCATTCTTTTCGATTTGATTCTTTTCGTTTCAATTCGATTCGATTCTTTTCAATTTGATTCGATTCGATTCTTTTCGTTTCGATTAGATTCTCTTCGATTCGATTCTTTTCGATTCGATTCGATTTGATACAATTCAATTCTTTTCAATTCGATACCATTCAATTCGATTCTTCTCGAATCGATTCAATTCAATTGGATTCTTTTCGATTCGATTCCTTTCGATTCGATTCGATTTGATACAATTCAATTCTTTTCAATTCGATACCATTCAATTCGATTCTTCTCGAATCGATTCAATTCAATTGGATTCTTTTCGATTCGATTCTTTTTGATTTGATTCGATTCGATCATTTGGATTCGATTTGTTACATTTTGATTCGATTCTTTTCGATTCGATTCTTTTGGATTTAATTGGATTCGTTTAGATAATTTTTGATTCGATTCAATTCTTTCCCCCTAGCTTCAATTCGATTCTACTCGATTCAATTCATTTCGATTCTTCTTGATTCAATTCTTTTCGATTCTTTTGATTCGGTTTGATTCTTTTCGATTCAATTCGATTCTTTTCAATTTGATTCAATTCGATTGTTTTTTAATCCATTTGATTTGATTCGATTATTTTCGATTTGAGTCGATTTGATTCGATTCGATTATCGATTCGATTCAATTCCAATTATTTTCGATTCGATTCGATTCGATTCTTTTTTATTCAATTCGATTCAATTATTTTCGTTTCGATGCAATTCGATTCGATTCTTCTCATTCCTATTCAATTCGATTCTTTCGAATTCGATTCGATTCGATTCTTTTCGTTTCGATTCGATTCTTTTTGATTTGATTCAATTCTTTTCAATTTGATTTGATACTGTTCAATTCAATTCTTTTCAACTCAATTCAATTCGATTCGATTCTTTTCGATTAAATTCGATTCGATTCTTTTCGATTCGATTCGATTCTTTTTGATTCAATATGATTCGATCGATTCTTTTCAATATGAATCAATTCGATTCCATTCTTTTTGATTCGATTTGATTCGATTCTTTTAGATTTGATTTGATACGATTCTTTTCAATTCGATTCGATTCGTTTCGATTCATTTCGATTCTCTTTGATGTTTTTTGATTTGATCTTTTCAATCAATTTGATTCGATTCGATTCATTTCGATTCGATTCGATTCGAATTTTTCTATTCTATTCTTTTCAATTCGATTCTTTTCGATACGATTCGATTCGATTTTTTTCTATTCGATTCTTTTCGATTTGATTCAATTCGTCTCTTTTCGTTTTGATTCTATTCTTTTCGATTCGATTTGATTCTTTTCATTTCGATTAGATTCTCTTCGATTCGATTCTTTTTGATTCAATTCTTTTCGATTCGATTCGATTTGATTCTTCTCCATTCGATTCGATTCGATTCTTTTCGATTCGATTCGATAAGATTCTTTTCATTCGATTCAATTCTGTTCGATTCTATTCTATTCTATTCGATTAGATTCAATTATTTTCAGTTCGATTCTATTCGATTCTTTTCGTTTCAATTCGATTTTTTTCGATTTGATTCGATTCGATCATTTGGATTCAATTTGTTACATTTCGATTCGATTCTTTTCGATTCAGTTCGATTAGATTCTTTTCAATTCAATTCGATTTGATTCGATTCTTTTCAATTCGATATGATTCGATTCGATTCTTTTCTATTCGATTCAACTCAACTTGATTCTATTAGATTCGATTTTTTCGATTCGATTCTTTTCAATTCGATTCGATTAGATTCTTTTCGTTTCAATTAGATTCTTTTCTATTTTATTTGATTCGATTCTTATCAATTCGATTCGGTACTGTTCGATTCGATTCTTTTCGATTCAATTCGATTGGAATCGATTCTTTTCGATTCAATTCGATATGATTCGATTCTTTTCGATTCAATTCGATACGATTTGATTCTTTTCGATTCTATTCGATTCTTTTCATTTTGATTCGATTCGATTCGACGCTATTCAATTCGATTCTTTTCGATTCGATTTGATAATATTTGATTCGATTTAATTCGATTGTTTTCAATTCGTTTTGATTCTTTTCATTGTATTCGACTCAATTCTATTCGATTTGATTCGATACGATTCGATTCTTTTTGATTCGATTCGAATCTTTTCGATTCTATTCGATTTGATTCTTTTCAATTCAATTCGATATGATTCGATTCTTTTCGATTCAATGATACCATTCGATTTGATTCTATTCGATTAGATTCCTTTCTTTTCGGTTCGATTTGATTCTTTTCGATTCGATTCTTTTCAATTCGAATCGATTATGTTCCATTGGATTCTTTACGATTCAATTCGATTCAATACGATTCTTTTCGATTTGATTTGATTCATTTTGATTCGATTCGATTCTTTTCGATTCAATTCGATTCGATTCATTTGATTCAATTAAATACGATTCTATTCTTTTCGATTCAATTCGATTTGATTTTTTTGATTCGATACGATTCGATTAGATTCTTTTCGATTTGATTCAATGATTCTTTTCAATTCGATTCGATTCGTTTTGATTCGTTTTGATTCTCTTTGATTTTTTTGATTCGATCTTTTCAATCGATTTGATTCGATTCGATTCTTTTCGATTCAATTCTTTTCGATTCGATTTGATTCTTTTCGATTCGATTCGATTTGATTCTTTTCGTTTACATTCGATTCTTTTCGATTCGAATCTTTTCGTTTCGATTAGATTCTCTACAATTCGATTCTTTGGATTCGATTCTTTTTGATTCAATTCGATTTGATTCTTTTCGATTCGATTCGATTCTTTTCAATTCGAATCGATTCAATACGATTCGATTACTTTTGGTTCGATGCAATTTGATTCGATTTTTTTCTAATTGATTTGATTCGATTCGATTATTTTCGATTCAACTCGATTAGATTCAATTCGATTATCGATTCAATTCAATTCCAATTATTCTCGATTCAATTCGATTCGATTATTTTTTATTCATTTCAATTATTTTCGATTCGATGTGATTCGATTCGATTCTTTTTGATTCAATCAATTCGATTTGATTCTTTTCAATTCGATTCGATTCTTTTCGATTTGATTGCATTCGATTCAATTCTTTTCGATTCAATTCGATTCCATTCTTTTCGATTCGATTCGATTCTTTTCATTACGGTTCAATTCGATTCGATTCTTTTCAATTCGATTTGATTCTTTTCGGTTCGCTTCGATTCTATTCTTTACGATTCAATTCGATTATTTTGTATTCTTTACGATTCAATTTGATTCGATTATTTTCGATTCGATTAGATTCAATTTGATTCGTTTTTTTCGAATCGATTCAATTCTTTTCGATTCCACTCCTTTCGACTTGATTTATTTGGATTCTATTCTTTTCGACTCGATTAGATTCTATTCTTTTCAATTCGATTCGATTCTTTTTGATTCGTTTCTTTTCGATTCTATTCGAATATTTTCATTTCGATTAGATTCTTTTCGATTCAATTCGATTCTATTCGAAACTCTTAGATTCAATTCTTTTTGATTCGATTCGATTTGATTGTTTTCGATTCGATTCAATTCAATTCTTTTCGATTCGATTCAATTCTTTTCATTTTTTTCCATTCGATTCTTTTTATTTGATGTTTCGATTATTTTCGATTCGATTTGATTCGATTCTTTTCCATTCGATTCGATATTTTCGATTCGATTCAATTCTTTTTTATTAGATTTCTTCGATTCTTTTCGATTCATTTCGATTCGATTTTTTTCATTTCGATTCGATAGTTTTTGGTTCGTTTCTTTTTGATTCGATTCGATTAGAATCTTATGATTCAAGTCTTTTTGATTCGAATTCCTTTCTTTACAAACGATTCGATTCGATTAGATTCTTTTCGATTCGATTCGATTCTTTTCCATTCGATTCGATATTTTCGATTCGATTCGACTCTTTATTAGATTTTTTCGATTCTTTCCTATTCGATTTGATTCGATTCTTTTCGATTTGATTTGATTCTTTTCTATTCGATACAATTCGATTTGATCCTTTTTGATTCGATTCTTTTCAATTCGATTCGATTCGATTCTTATATTCGATTCGATTTGATCTTTTTTCGATTCAATTCGATTCTCTCCGATTCGATTCGATTTTTTTCGATAGTTTTTTCCATTCGATAGTTTTCTATTCGTTTCTTTTCTATTCGATTCTATTCTTTTCGATTCGATTCGATTCGATTCGAATCTTTCTATTCGAGTGTTTTTGATTTGAATTCCTTTCTTTTCGAATCGATTCGATCTGATTCTTTTCGATTCGATTCGATTCTTTTTGATTCGATTCGATTCGATTCTTTTTGATTCAATTCGATTATTTTCACTTCCATTAGATTCGATTCTTTTGATTCGGTGCGATTCGATTCGATATTTTTCTATTCGATTCATTTAGATTCTTTTCGATTCTAGCCTCTTCTATATTAATTTCTTTCTTTTCGAATCAATTTGATTCGATTCTTTTCGATTTGATTCGATTCGATTCTTTTCGATTCGATTCAATTCTTTTCGATTTGATTTGATTCTTTTCGATTCAATTTGATTCGATTCTTTTCGATTCTATTCGATTCTTTTCTATTCGATTTGATTCGATTCGATCCTTTTCGATTCGATTCTTTTCGATTTGATTTGATTCTTTTCCATTCGATAAAATTTGATTCGATCCTTTCGATTCGATTAGATTCTTATATTCGATTCCATTCGATCTTTTTTGATTCGATTCGATTCTCTTCGATACGATTCAATTCGATTTTTTTCATTTCCATTCGACAGTTTTCTATTCGTTTCTTTTCTATTTGATTTGATTCTATTCTTTTCTATTCAATTCGATTCGATTCGAATCTTTCTAATCGAATGTTTTTGATTTGAATTCCTTTCTTTTCGAATCGATTTGATTCTTTTTGATTCGTTTCGATTTGATTATTTTGATTCGATTCGATTTGATTCGATTATTTTCACTTCCATTCGATTCAATTCTTTTGATTTGGAGCAATTCGATCCGATTTTTTTCGATTCGTTTCGATTCGATTCTTTTTGATTCGATTCTTTTCGATTCGAATATCTTTCTTTTCAAATCGATTTGATTCGATTCTTTTCTTTTCGATTCGATTCGATTCTTTTCTATTTTATTTTATTTTTTTTATTTGATTCGATTCTTTTCGAGTCTCTTTGATTTGGTTTTTACGAATCGATTCCATTCTTTCGATTCAATCTTCGATTCGATTATTTTGGATTCGAATCTTTTCTTTTTTTTTCGATTCGATTCTTTTCGAATCGATTTCTTTTCGATTCGATTCGATTCAGTTCTTTTCTATTCTTTTCAATTCGATTGGATTCGATTATTTTCTATTTGATTCAATTCAATTCGATTTGTTTCTTTCTAAACGATTCAATTCTTTTCGATTCCACTCCTTTCGACTCGATTCATTTGGATTCGATTATTTTCGATTCGATTCGATTCTTTTTGATTCAATTCGATTTGATTCTTTTTAATTCATTTCTTTTTGATTCCATTCGAATGTTTTTGGTTCGATTAGATTCTTTTCGATTGAATTCGATTCGATTTAAAACTCTACGATTCGATTGTTTTCGATTGGATTCGATTATTTTCGATTCGATTCAATTCAATTCTTTTCGATTCGATTTGATTCTTTTCGATTCGATTCGATGTTTTTCTATTCGATTCTTTTTTATTTGATTTGTTTCGATTATTTTCTATTCTATTTGATTCGATTCTTTTAGATTCATTTCGATTTTTTTTATTTGTTTAGAATTGATTAGATCCTTTTCGATTCGATTCAATTCGATTTTTTTGATTCGATACGATTTTTTTCTTTTTGATATGATAGTTTTCGATTAGTTTCTTTTCGATTCTATTCGATTCGATTCTTTTTGTTTCGGTTAGATTTGATTCGAATCTATCGATTCGAGTCTTTTTGAGTCGAATTCCTTTCTTTTAAAATTGATTCCATTCAATTCTATTCGATTCGATTCAATTCGATTCGTTTTTTCTGAAACAATTCGATTCTTTTTGATTCCACTTTTTTTCGATTAGATTCATTTGGATTTGATAGTTTTCGATTCGATTAGATTCTATTCTTTTCGAATCGATTCGATTCAATTCTTTTTGATTCGTTTCTTTTTGAAACCATTCGAATCTTTTCGGTTCGATCAGATTCTTTTCGATTCAATGCGATTCGATTCGAAACTCTTCGATTCAATTGTTTTCGATTCGATTGGATTCGTTTGTTTTCGATTCGATTTGATTCAATTCTTTTCGATTAGATTTGATTCTTTTCAATTCGATTCGATTTTTTCTATGCGATTCTTTTTTATTTGATTTATTTCGATTATTTCCTATTCGATTCGATTCTTTTTGATTCGATTCGATTCTTTTTGATTCGTTTAGAATTGATTAGATCCTTTTCGATATAATTCGATTCGATTTTTTTGATTCGATACGATTTTTTTCTTTTCGATATGATAGTTTTCAATTAGTTTTTTTGATTCTATTCGATTCGATTCTTTTGGTTTCGATTTGATTTGATTCGAATCTTTCGATTCGAGTCTTTTCAATTCTAATTCCTTTCTTTTAAAATCAATTCGATTCAATTCTTTTCGATTCGATTCACTTCGATTCATTTTTTCTGAAACAATTCGATTCTTTTTGATTCCATTCTTTTCGATTAGATTCATTTGGATTCGAAACTTTTCGATTCGATTAGATTCGATTCTAATGAATCGATTCGATTCGATTCTTTTTGATTCGTTTCTTTTTGATTCCATTCGAATCTTCTTGGTTCGATTAGATTCTTTTCGATTCAATTCGATTCGAATGGAAACTCTTCGATTGAATTCTTTTCAATTCGATTCTTTTTGATTCGATTCGATTCGATCCTTTTCGATTCGATTCAATTCATTTCTTTTCGATTCGAATTTTTCTATTCAATTCCTTTTTATTTGATTTGTTTCAAATATTTTCGATTCGATACGATTCTTTTCAATTCGATGCGATTCGATCCTTTTGGATTCGATTCGATTCAATTCCATTTTTTTCGTATCGATACGATAGTTTCCGATTCTTTTCGATTCTATTCGATGGGATTCTATTTGTTTCGATTCCATTTGCATGTGGAAGTATCAGGCTTGTACTCAACATTATCAAAGTTGAATATAGCGATTTCAAACGGCCTTCTTCAATCAGAGTGTAGCTAGTTTCTAACTCCAATGTATGAGTGGGTAACAGACATCAGCCTCCCAGGCGTACACACTTTTGAGAGTTGAGCTTATGGCCTGTACTTCCCACATCCTCCTCCAGGTACACTGCGCTGGTAACAGGCCTAGGCTCGATGCATGACTGAAGTGTTGTGAGAGATAAGACGAAAGTCCCGGCACACAAGAATAGGGCCTCGAAGCTCAATCCTGCGATTTCCTAGTAATTCATGTCTTAGGTGCTACATACTAAGTTCCATACGTGAGAGCTAGCTGAACCCCAAGTCCAAAAGCATCTCTCTTCCAAGAGTTGAGTTCACACCAAAACCCTCACAGTTCCACATTGCCTGCAGAATGAGTTTTGAACATCTTCACCAGAGACGTTTGTCAGAAGCTTGTGAGAAGCAAGTGGAATAATGCAGGCCTGGAAGGTGTCTGCAAGTGCAGTAGAGTGGTATTCTTCGAACTTCCTGAGTTAGAAGACTGCTATGATCTTACGGCCATTAGAACGCAGCCAGTTGAAAGCTGGCTTCTAGGCATGCTCTCTTGTGAGAGTTGAGCTCTGGGCAGGACCCTCCCGCATCCTGCCTGCCCATACTCATACCTGCTAACATCCTTAAGTGAGATGATGGGAGAGGTTGGAGAAATGCAAGTGGAAGCGCCAGGACTGTACTCATATCCATCTGACTTCAATACAGCGATTGCCAACGTCCTTGTTCAATTACAGTGTAGCTTGGGTATACCTCGCTTCGATAAGTGTTTAGCAGACATCAGCCTACAAAGCATACACATTGCTGAGAGTTGAGCTTATGGCATGTACCTCCCCAATCCTGACTGCCTGAAAGTTCGGCTTCCACAGCATTTCGTTGTATACGGGAGAGAAGCGGAGTATAAACCAAGTGTCTCCCTTGTCAATATCGCGCCTAGCGGACAGCTGCCTACTAGGCATGCACACTCCTTTGGCTTGAGCTTACCTTCCACATGCTGACTGCCTGTACACTTCACTTCCAAAGGATTTCGTTTGATACGGGATGCAATTTTTGCAAGAGCCAAGTGTCTCTTAGTTCAATCCAGCGACTTCTGAGGAATTCCTGCCTAAGACGGGAGCTACATACTAACTTCCAACCTGAGAACGTAGCTGAAAGCTCTCTTGGGGAACTTCCCGCTCGGAGATAAGCTGAAACATGGTCCTTCCCAGTTCCACACTGCCTGCAGATACAGTTACGAACATCCTCACTAGACATGTTTGTCAGAAGCTCATGGGATGCAAGGGCCAGCGGCAGGCTTCAATGGTTTTGTCTCCAGGTGCAGTAGAGCGGTAGTCATGGAACGTCCCACCTTACAATGCTGCTACATTCTCACGGCCATCAGAACGAGCTAGTAGAAAGCTGGCTTCTAGGCATGCTTCCTTCTGAGGCTGAGTTCAGGGCAAGACCATCTTGCATCCTGCCTGCCCGTAGACGTAACTGCTAATATCCTTATGTTAGGTGCTGGGAGAGGGTGGCGAAATGCATGTGAAAGTGTCAGGCCTGTACTCACGATTATCTGAGTTGAATACAGCAATTTCAAACAGCCTTCTTCAAAGAGTGTAGCTAGTTTCTAACTCCCATGAATGAGTGGGTAGCAGACATCTGCCTCCCAGGTACACACTTTTGAGAGTTGAGCTTATGGCCTGTACTTCCCACATCCTGCCTGCAGGTACATTTCGCTGCAAACAGGCCTAGGCTCGATGCGTGACTGAAGTGCTGTGAGAGGTAAGTGGAAAGTCTCGGCACACAAGACTAGTGCCTCCAAGCTCAATCCAGCGATTCCCAGTAATTCCTGTCTTAGACAGGTGCTACATACTAAATTCCATACGAGAGAAGCTAGCTGAACCCCGAGTCCAAAAGCATCTCTGTTTTGAGAGTTAAGCTCACACCCAGTCCCTCACAGTTCCACACTGCCTGCAGAATGAGTTTTCAAAATCTTCACCTGAGACGTTTGTCAGAAGCTTGTGAGACACAAGTGGAATAAGGCAGGCCTGGAAGGTGTCTCCAGGTGCAGTAGAGTGGTATTCTTCGAACCTCCTGAGTTAGAAGACTGCTTTAGTCTCACAGCCATTAGAACGCAGCTGGTTGAAAGCTGGCTTCTAGGCATGCTCTCTTGTGAGAGCGGAGCTCAGGGCAAGACTCTCCCCCATCCTGCCTGCCCATAGTCATAGCTGCTAACATCCTTAAGTGAGGTGCTGGGAGAGGTTGGAGAAATGCGAGTGGAAGTGTCAGGACTCTACTCACGTGTATCTGAGTTCAATACAGCGATTGCCAATGTCCTTGTTCAATTAGAGTGCAGCTGGGGTATACCTCGCCTCAATAAGTGTCTGGCAGACATCAGCCTGCAAAGCATACACACTTCTGAGAGTTGAGCTTATGGTCTCTACCTCCTCCATCCTGACTGCCTGTACGTTTCGCTTCCACAGCATTTCGTTGTATGCGGGAGAGTAGCAGAGTGAGAACCAAGTGTCTGCCTTGTCAATTTTGCGCCTAGAGGACAGCTGCCTCCAAGGCATGACCACTCCAATGGATTGAGCTTAGGACTTGAACATCCACATGCTCACCGCCTGTATGCTTCGCTTCCAAAGGATTTCTTTCAATACGGGACACAAGTTTTGCAAGACGCAAATGTGTCTTAGTTCAAACCACAACTTACGAGGAATTCCCCCTCAGATGGGAGCTAAATACTAACTTCCAAACATGAATACCTAGCTGAAAGCTCTCTCTCTGCGGAATATCCCTCTCAGAGATGAGCTGAAACAGTCTTTCCCAGTTTCTCACTGCCTGCAGATACAGTTACAAACATCCTCACTAGACATGTTTGTTAGAAGCTTATGGGACACAAGGGGCAAGCTGCAGGCTTCAAGTTTGTGTCCTCAGGTGCAGTAAAGTGGTATTCATGGAACATCCAGAATTACAATGATGCCACTTTCCCATGGCCATCAGAACGCAGTTAGTAGAAAGCTGGCTTCGGGGCATGCCTCGTTTTGAAAGCTGAGCTCAGGGCAGGACCCTCCCGCATCCTGCCTGCTCGTAGTCATAGCTGCTAACATCCTTATGTTAGGTGCTGTGAGAGGTTAGAGAAATGCAAGTGGAAGTGTCAGGGGTGTACTCACGTGCCTCTGACTTCAATACAGCGATTGCCACATCCTTGTTCAATTAGAGTGTAACTCGTGTATACCTCGCCTCGATATGTGTCTAGCAGACATCAGCCTGCAAAGCATACACACTTCTGAGAGTTGAGCTTATGGCCTGTACGTTCTGCTTCCACAGCATTTCGTTGTATCGGGAGAGTAGCAGAGTGAGAACCAAGTGTCTGCCTTGTCAATTTTGCGCCTAGCCGACAGCTGCCTGCAAGGCATGCACACTCCTTTGGATTGAGCTTAGGAATTGAATCTCCCACATGCTGACTGCCTGTACGCCTCGCTTCCAAACGATTTCATTCGATACGGGACCCAAGTTTTGCGAGAGGCAAATGTGTCTTAGTTCAATCCAGCAACTTCTGAAGAATTGCTCCCTCAGATGGGAGCTACATACTAACTTCCAAACCTGAAACCTAGCTGGAAGCTCTCTCTCTGGGGAATTTCCTTCTGTGAGAAGAACTGACACGCCATTCTTCCCACTTCCACACTGCCTACAGATGCAGTTATGTACATCCTCACTAGACATGTTTTCAGAAGCTCACGGGACACAAGGGCCAGCTTCAGGCTTCAATGGTTGTGTCTCCAGATGCATTAGAGTGGTATTCATTGTAAGCGTACTGCCTTACAATGCTGCTACATTCACAAAGCCATCAAAAGGAGCTAGTAGATAGCTGGTTTTTAGGCATGCTTCCTTTTGAGAGCTAAGATCAGGTCAGGACCCTCCCTCATCCTGCCTGCCTGTAGACGTAACTGCTAATATGCTTATGTTAGGTGCCGCATGCTAACTGCCTGTAGACATAGGTCCTAGCATCCTTATGTTAGGTACTGGAAGGGGTTGTGTGAAAAGCCTGTGGAAGTGACAGGCCTGTACTCTCGTGTATCTGAGTTCAGTACAGCGATTGCCAACGTCCTTGTTCAATTCGAGTGTAGCTCAGTTCTAGCTCCCCTGTATAAGTGTCTAGCAGACATCGGCCTGCAAAGCATACACACTTCTGAGAGTTGAGCTCATGGCCTTTACCTCGGCCATCCTGACTGCCTGTTGGTCTGCTTCCACAGCATTTCGTTGTATGCGGGACAGTAGCGAAGTGAGAACCAAGTGTCTGCCTTGTCAATTTCGCGCCTAGCAGACGGCTGCCTCCAAGGCATGCACATTCCTTTGGATTGAGCTTTTGGCTTGTACCTCCCACACGCTGACTGCCTGTACGCTTTGCTTCCAAAGGATTTGGTTCGATACAGGATGCAAGCTTTGTGAGTGGCAAGTGTCTCTTAGCTCAATCCAGCAACTTCTGAGGAATTCCTCTCTCAGAAGGGAGCTACTAACTAACTTCGAAACCTGAGTAACTCCTAGAAAGCTGTCTCTCTGGGGAATTTCCTTCTGCGGGGTGAGCTGACACGCTGTCCTTCCCAGTTCCACAATGCCTGCACATGGAGTTACGAATATCCTCACTAGACATGTTTGTCAGAAGTACGTGGGATGCAAGGGGCAAGCTGAAGGCTGCAATGCTTGCGTCTCCAGGTGCGGAAGAGCGGTATTGTCAGAACGTCCTGCGTTACAATGCTGCTACGTTCTCACGGCCATAGCAACTCAGCTAGTGGAAATCTAGCTTGCAGGCATGCTTCCTTTTGAGAGCAGAGCTCAGGGCAGGACCCTTCCGCATCCTGACTCAGTCTAGACATAGCTGCTAACATCCTTATATTAGTGGCTGAGAGAGGTTGCGGGAAAAGCATGTGTAAGCACTGGGCCTGAACTCCTGTGTGTCTGAGTTGAATACAGCGATTTCCAATGGCCTACTTCAATCAGAGTATAGCTAGGTTCCAACTCCCATATCAGAATGGGGAGCAGACATCTGCCTCCCATGCATACACACTTCTGAGAGTTGAGCTTATGGCCTGTTCATCTCCATCCAGCCTACTGGTGCGCTTCGCTTCTAAAAGGCCTAGGCTCGCTGTTTGACGGAAGTGTTGGGAGAGGTAATTGGAATCTCCCGGCACACAAGACTGGTGCCTCCAAGCTCAATCGGGCGTTTTCCTATTAATTCCTGTGGTAGACTACTGCTACATACTAAGTTTCATACGTGATAAGGTAGCTGAACGCCTTGTCCAAAATCATCTTACTGCTGAGAGTTGAGCTCACCCTCAGTCCCTCACAGTTCCACACTGCCTGCAGAGTGAGTTTCGCAGGTCTTCACCAGAGACGTTTGCCAGAGGCTTCTGAGACGCAAGTTAACAATGCAGACCTGGAGGGTATCTCCAGGTGCAGTAGAGTGGTAATCTTGGAACCTCCTGACTCAGAATACTGCTACCTTCACACTGCCATAAGAATGCAGCTAGTTGAGAGCTGGCTTCTAGGCATGCTTCACTGGGAGTGCTGAGGACAAGGCAGAACCCTCCCGCATCCTGCCTGACTGTAGGCGTGGTTGCTCACATCCTAATGTTAGTGGCTGAGAGAGGTTGCGGGAAAAGCATGTGTAAGCATTGGGCCTGAACTCCTGTGTAACTGAGTTGAATACAGCGATTTCCAATGGCCTTCTTCAATCAGAGTGTAGCTAGGTTCCAACTCCCATGTCAGAATGGGGAGCAGACATCTGACTTCCATGCATACACACTTCTGAGAGTTAAGCTTATGGCCTGTAACCCTACATCCTGCCTAACGCTACCTTTCGCTTCCAAAAGGCCTAGGCTCGCTGCTTAACGCAAGTGTTGGGAGAGGTAACTGGAATCTCCCGGCACACAAGACGAGTGCCTCCAAGCTCAATCAAGCGATTTCCTAGTAATTCCTGGGGTAGACTGGTGCCACATACTAAGTTCCATACGTGAGTAGGTAGTTGAACGCCTTGTCCAAAAACATCTTACTTCTGAGAGTTGAGCTCACCCTCAGTCCCTCACAGTTCCACACTGCCTGCAGAGTGAGTTTCGCACGTCTTCACCAGAGACTTTTGCCAGAGGCTTCTGAGACGCAAGTTAACAATGCAGACCTGGAGGGTTTCTCCAGGTGCAGTAGAGTGGTAATCTGGGAACCTCCTGTCTCAGAATACTGCTACCTTCACCCTGCCATAAGAATGCAGCTAGTTGACAGCTGGCTTCAAGGCATGCTTCCCTGTGAGAGCTAAGGACAGGGCACAACCCTCCCGCATCCTGCTTGACTGTAGAAGGAGCTGCTAACGTCCTCATGTTAGTGGCAGGGAAAGGTTGTGAGAAAAGCATGTGGAATCGTTGTGCCTGAACCCACGTGTATCTGAGTTGAATACAGCGATTTCCAAAGTCCTTCTTCATCAGAGTGTAGCTAGGTTCCCACTCGCATGTCCGAGTGGGTAGCAGACATCTGCCTCCCATGCATACACACTTCTGAGAGTTGAGCTTATGGCCTGTAACCCTACCTCCTGCCTGCAGCTACCTTTCGCTTCCAAAAGGCCTAGGCTCGCTGCTTCACCGAAGTGTTGGGAGAGGTAACTGGAATCTGCCGGCACACAAGACTAGTGCCTCCAAGCTCAATCCAGCGATTTCCCAGTAATTCCTGGGGTAGACTGGTGCTACATACTAAGTTCCATATGTGAGAAGGTAGCTGAACGCCTTGTCCAAAATCATCTTACTGCTGAGAGTTGAGCTCACCCTCAGTCCCTCACAGTTCCACACTGCCTGCAGAGTGAGTTTCGCACGTCTTCAACAGAGACGTTTGCCAGAGGCTATGAGACACAAGTTAACAATGCAGACCTGGACAGTAACTCCAGGTGCAGTAGAGTGGTAATCTGGGAACCTCCTGTCTCAGAATACTGCTACCTTCACCCTGCCATAAGAATGCAGCTAGTTGACAGCTGGCTTCAAGACATGCTTCCCTGTGAGAGCTAAGGACAGGGCACAACCCTCCCGCATCCTGCTTGACTGTAGAAGGAGCTGCTAACGTCCTCATGTTAGTGGCAGGGAAAGGTTGTGAGAAAAGCATGTGGAATCGTTGTGCCTGAACCCACGTGTATCTGAGTTGAATACAGCGATTTCCAAAGTCCTTCTTCATCAGAGTGTAGCTAGGTTCCCACTCGCATGTCCGAGTGGGTAGCAGACATCTGCCTCCCATGCATACCCACTTCTGAGAGTTGAGCTTATGGCCTGTAACCCTACCTCCTGCCTGCAGCTACCTTTCGCTTCCAAAAGGCCTAGGCTCGCTGCTTCACCGAAGTGTTGGGAGAGGTAACTGGAATCTGCCGGCACACAAGACTAGTGCCTCCAAGCTCAATCAAGCGATTTCCTAGCAATTCCTGGGTAGACTGGTGCTACATACTAAGTTCCATACGTGAGTAGGTAGTTGAACGCCTTGACCAAAAACATCTTACTTCTGAGAGTTGAGCTCACCCACAGTCCCTCACAGTTCCACACTGCCTGCAGAGTGAGTTTCGCACGTCTTCACCAGAGACGTTTGCCAGAGGCTTCTGAGACGCAAGTTAACAATGCAGACCTGGAGGGTATCTCCAGGTGCAGTAGAGTGGTAATCTGGGAACCTCCTGTCTCAGAATACTGCTACCTTCACCCTGCCATAAGAATGCAGCCAGTTGACAGCTGGCTTCAAGGCATGCTTCCCTGTGAGAGCTAAGGACAGGGCACAACCCTCCCGCATCCTGCTTGACTGTAGAAGGAGCTGCTAACGTCCTCATGTAAGTGGAAGGGAAAGGTTGTGAGAAAAGCATGTGGAATCGTTGTGCCTGAACCCACGTGTATCTGAGTTGAATACAGCGATTTCCAAAGTCCTTCTTCATCAGAGTGTAGCTAGGTTCCCACTCGCATGTACGAGTGGGAAGCAGACATCTGCCTCCCATGCATACACACTTCTGAGAGTTGAGCTTATGGCCTGTAACCCTACCTCCTGCCTGCAGCTACCTTTCGCTTCCAAAAGGCCTAGGCTCGCTGCTTCACCGAAGTGTTGGGAGAGGTAACTGGAATCTCCCGGCACACAAGACTAGTGCCTCCAAGCTCAATCCAGCGATTTCCCAGTAATTCCTGGGGTAGACTGGTGCTACATACTAAGTTCCATATGTGAGAAGGTAGCTGAACGCCTTGTCCAAAATCATCTTACTTCTGAGAGTTGAGCTCACCCTCAGTCCCTCACAGTTCCACACTGCCTGCAGAGTGAGTTTCCCACGTCTTCACCAGAGACGTTTGCCAGAGGCTATGAGACGCAAGTTAATGCAGACCTGGAGGGTTTCTCCAGGTGCAGTAGAGTGGTAATCTGGGAACCTCCTGTCTCAGAATACTGCTACCTTCACCCTGCCATAAGAATGCAGCTAGTTGACAGCTGGCTTCAAGGCATGCTTCCCTGTGAGAGCTAAGGACAGGGCACAACCCTCCCGCATCCTGCTTGACTGTAGAAGGAGCTGCTAACGTCCTCATGTTAGTGGCAGGGAAAGGTTGTGAGAAAAGCATGTGGAATCGTTGTGCCTGAACTCCCGTGTATCTGAGTTGAATACAGCGATTTCCAAAGTCCTTCTTCATCAGAGTGTAGCTAGGTTCCCACTCGCATGTCCGAGTGGGTAGCAGACATCTGCCACCCATGCATACCCACTTCTGAGAGTTGAGCTTATGGCCTGTAACCCTACCTCCTGCCTGCAGCTACCTTTCGCTTCCAAAAGGCCTAGGCTCGCTGCTTCACCGAAGTGTTGGGAGAGGTAACTGGAATCTGCCGGCACACAAGACTAGTGCCTCCAAGCTCAATCCAGCGATTTCCCAGTAATTCCTGGGGTAGACTGGTGCTACATACTAAGTTCCATATGTGAGAAGGTAGCTGAACGCCTTGTCCAAAATCATCTTACTGCTGAGAGTTGAGCTCACCCTCAGTCCCTCACAGTTCCACACTGCCTGCAGAGTGAGTTTCCCACGTCTTCACCAGAGACTTTTGCCAGAGGCCTCTGAGACGCAAGTTAACACTGCAGACCTGGAGGGTGTCTCCAGGTGCAGTAGAGTGGTAATCTGGGAACCTCCTGTCTCAGAATACTGCTACCTTCACCCTGCCATAAGAATGCAGCTAGTTGACAGCTGGCTTCAAGGCATGCTTCCCTGTGAGAGCTAAGGACAGGGCACAACCCTCCCGCATCCTGCTTGACTGTAGAAGGAGCTGCTAACGTCCTCATGTTAGTGGCAGGGAAAGGTTGTGAGAAAAGCATGTGGAATCGTTGTGCCTGAACTCCCGTGTATCTGAGTTGAATACAGCGATTTCCAAAGTCCTTCTTCATCAGAGTGTAGCTGGGTTCCCACTCGCATGTCCGAGTGGGTAGCAGACATCTGCCACCCATGCATACCCACTTCTGAGAGTTGAGCTTATGGCCTGTAACCCTACCTCCTGCCTGCAGCTACCTTTCGCTTCCAAAAGGCCTAGGCTCGCTGCTTCACCGAAGTGTTGGGAGAGGTAACTGGAATCTGCCGGCACACAAGACTAGTGCCTCCAAGCTCAATCCAGCGATTTCCCAGTAATTCCTGGGGTAGACTGGTGCTACATACTAAGTTCCATATGTGAGAAGGTAGCTGAACGCCTTGTCCAAAATCATCCTACTGCTGAGAGTTGAGCTCACCCTCAGTCCCTCACAGTTCCACACTGCCTGCAGAGTGAGTTTCCCACGTCTTCACCAGAGACTTTTGCCAGAGGCCTCTGAGACGCAAGTTAACACTGCAGACCTGGAGGGTGTCTCCAGGTGCAGTAGAGTGGTAATCTGGGAACCTCCTGTCTCAGAATACTGCTACCTTCACCCTGCCATAAGAATGCAGCTAGTTGACAGCTGGCTTCAAGGCATGCTTCCCTGTGAGAGCTAAGGACAGGGCACAACCCTCCCGCATCCTGCTTGACTGTAGAAGGAGCTGCTAACGTCCTCATGTTAGTGGCAGGGAAAGGTTGTGAGAAAAGCATGTGGAATCGTTGTGCCTGAACTCCCGTGTATCTGAGTTGAATACAGCGATTTCCAAAGTCCTTCTTCATCAGAGTGTAGCTAGGTTCCCACTCGCATGTCCGAGTGGGTAGCAGACATCTGCCTCCCATGCATACCCACTTCTGAGAGTTGAGCTTATGGCCTGTAACCCTACCTCCTGCCTGCCGCTACCTTTCGCTTCCAAAAGGCCTAGGCTCGCTGCTTCACCGAAGTGTTGGGAGAGGTAACTGGAATCTCCCGGCACACAAGACTAGTGCCTCCAAGCTCAATCCAGTGATTTCCCAGTAATTCCTGGGGTAGACTGGTGCTACATACTAAGTTCCATATGTGAGAAGGTAGCTGAACGCCTTGTCCAAAATCATCTTACTGCTGAGAGTTGAGCTCACCCTCAGTCCCTCACAGTTCCACACTGCCTGCAGAGTGAGTTTCCCACGTCTTCACCAGAGACTTTTGCCAGAGGCCTCTGAGACGCAAGTTAACAATGCAGACCTGGACGGTATCTCCAGGTGCCGGAGAGTGGCAATCTGGGACCCTCCTTACTCAGAATACTGCTACCTTCACACTGTCATAAGAATGCAGCTAGTTGAGAGCTGGCTTCTAGGCATGCTTCCCTGTGAGAGTTGAGGACAGGGCAGAACCCTCCCGCATCCTGCCTGACGGTAGACGTTCCTGCTAACCTCCTTATGTTAGTGGCTGGGATAGGTTGTGGGAAAAGCATGTGTAAGCATTGGGCCTGAACTCCCGTGTATCTGAGTTGAATACGGAGATTTCCAACATCCTTCTTCAATAGGAGTGTAGCTAGGTTCCAACTCCCATGTCCGAGTGGGTAGCAGACATCTGCCTCCCATGCATACACACTTCTGAGAGTTGAGCTCATGGCCTGTAACCCTACATCGTGCCTGCCGCTACCTTTCGCTTCCAAAAGGCCTAGGCTCGCTGCTTGACGCAAGTGTTGGGACAGGTAACTGGAATCTCCCGGCACACAAGACGAGTGCCTCCAAGCTCAATCAAGCGATTTCCTAGTAATTCCTGGGGTAGACTGGTGCTACATACTAAGTTCCATACGTGAGTAGGTAGTTGAATGCCTTGTCCAAAAACATCTTACTTCTGAGAGTTGAGCTCACCCTCAGTCCCTCACAGTTCCACACTGCCTGCAGAGTGAGTTTCGCACGTCTTCACCAGAGACGTTTGCCAGAGGCTTCTGAGACGCAACTTAACAATGCAGACCTGGAGGGTATCCCCAGGTGCAGTAGAGTGGTAATCTGGGAACCTCCTGTCTCAGAATACTGCTACCTTCACCCTGCCATAAGAATGCAGCTAGTTGACAGCTGGCTTCAAGGCATGCTTCCCTGTGAGAGCTAAGGACAGGGCACAACCCTCCCGCATCCTGCTTGACTGTAGAAGGAGCTGCTAACGTCCTCATGTTAGTGGCAGGGAAAGGTTGTGAGAAAAGCATGTGGAATCCTTGTGCCTGAACTCCCGTGTATCTGAGTTGAATACAGCGATTTCCAAAGTCCTTCTTCATCAGAGTGTAGCTAGGTTCCCACTCGCATGTCCGAGTGGGTAGCAGACATCTGCCACCCATGCATACCCACTTCTGAGAGTTGAGCTTATGGCCTGTAACCCTACCTCCTGCCTGCCGCTACCTTTCGCTTCCAAAAGGCCTAGGCTCGCTGCTTCACCGAAGTGTTGGGAGAGGTAACTGGAATCTGCCGGCACACAAGACTAGTGCCTCCAAGCTCAATCCAGCGATTTCCCAGTAATTCCTGGGGTAGACTGGTGCTACATACTAAGTTCCATATGTGAGAAGGTAGCTGAACGCCTTGTCCAAAATCATCTTACTGCTGAGAGTTGAGCTCACCCTCAGTCCCTCACAGTTCCACACTGCCTGCAGAGTGAGTTTCCCACGTCTTCACCAGAGACTTTTGCCAGAGACCTCTGAGACGCAAGTTAACACTGCAGACCTGGAGGGTGTCTCCAGGTGCAGTAGAGTGGTAATCTGGGAACCTCCTGTCTCAGAATACTGCTACCTTCACCCTGCCATAAGAATGCAGCTAGTTGACAGCTGGCTTCAAGGTTTGCTTCCCTGTGAGAGCTAAGGACAGGGCACAACCCTCCCGCATCCTGCTTGACTGTAGAAGGAGCTGCTGACGTCCTCATGTTAGTGGCAGGGAAAGGTTGTGAGAAAAGCATGTGGAATCGTTGTGCCTGAACCCACGTGTATCTGAGTTGAATACAGCGATTTCCAAAGTCCTTCTTCATCAGAGTGTAGCTAGGTTCCCACTCGCATGTCCGAGTGGGTAGCAGACATCTGCCTCCGATGCATACCCACTTCTGAGAGTTGAGCTTATGGCCTGTAACCCTACCTCCTGCCTGCAGCTACCTTTCGCTTCCAAAAGGCCTAGGCTCGCTGCTTCACCGAAGTGTTGGGAGAGGTAACTGGAATCTCCCGGCACACAAGACGAGTGCCTCCAAGCTCAATCCAGCGATTTCCCAGTAATTCCTGGGGTAGACTGGTGCTACATACTAAGTTCCATATGTGAGAAGGTAGGTGAACGCCTTGTCCAAAATCATCTTACTGCTGAGAGTTGAGCTCACCCTCAGTCCCTCACAGTTCCACACTGCCTGCTGAGTGAGTTTCGCACGTCTTCAACAGAGACGTTTGCCAGGGGCTATGAGACACAAGTTAACAATGCAGACCTGGACAGTAACTCCAGGTGCAGTAGAGTGGTAATCTGGGAACCTCCTGTCTCAGAATACTGCTACCTTCACCCTGCCATAAGAATGCAGCTAGTTGACAGCTGGCTTCAAGACATGCTTCCCTGTGAGAGCTAAGGACAGGGCACAACCCTCCCGCATCCTGCTTGACTGTAGAAGGAGCTGCTAACGTCCTCATGTTAGTGGCAGGGAAAGGTTGTGAGAAAAGCATGTGGAATCGTTGTGCCTGAACCCACGTGTATCTGAGTTGAATACAGCGATTTCCAAAGTCCTTCTTCATCAGAGTGTAGCTAGGTTCCCACTCGCATGTCCGAGTGGGTAGCAGACATCTGCCTCCCATGCATACCCACTTCTGAGAGTTGAGCTTATGGCCTGTAACCCTACCTCCTGCCTGCAGCTACCTTTCGCTTCCAAAAGGCCTAGGCTCGCTGCTTCACCGAAGTGTTGGGAGAGGTAACTGGAATCTGCCGGCACACAAGACTAGTGCCTCCAAGCTCAATCCAGCGATTTCCCAGTAATTCCTGGGGTAGACTGGTCCTACATACTAAGTTCCATATGTGAGAAGGTAGCTGAACGCCTTGTCCAAAATCATCTTACTTCTGAGAGTTGAGCTCACCCTCAGTCCCTCACAGTTCCACACTGCCTGCAGAGTGAGTTTCCCACGTCTTCACCAGAGACGTTTGCCAGAGGCTATGAGACGCAAGTTAATGCAGACCTGGAGGGTTTCTCCAGGTGCAGTAGAGTGGTAATCTGGGAACCTCCTGTCTCAGAATACTGCTACCTTCACCCTGCCATAAGAATGCAGCCAGTTGACAGCTGGCTTCAAGGCATGCTTCCCTGTGAGAGCTAAGGACAGGGCACAACCCTCCCGCATCCTGCTTGACTGTAGAAGGAGCTGCTAACGTCCTCATGTTAGTGGCAGGGAAAGGTTGTGAGAAAAGCATGTGGAATCGTTGTGCCTGAACTCCCGTGTATCTGAGTTGAATACAGCGATTTCCAAAGTCCTTCTTCATCAGAGTGTAGCTAGGTTCCCACTCGCATGTCCGAGTGGGTAGCAGACATCTGCCACCCATGCATACCCACTTCTGAGAGTTGAGCTTATGGCCTGTAACCCTACCTCCTGCCTGCCGCTACCTTTCGCTTCCAAAAGGCCTAGGCTCGCTGCTTCAACGAAGTGTTGGGAGAGGTAACTGGAATCTGCCGGCACACAAGACTAGTGCCTCCAAGCTCAATCCAGCGATTTCCCAGTAATTCCTGGGGTAGACTGGTGCTACATACTAAGTTCCATATGTGAGAAGGTAGCTGAACGCCTTGTCCAAAATCATCTTACTGCTGAGAGTTGAGCTCATCCTCAGTCCCTCACAGTTCCACACTGCCTGCAGAGTGAGTTTCCCACGTCTTCACCAGAGACTTTTGCCAGAGACCTCTGAGACGCAAGTTAACACTGCAGACCTGGAGGGTGTCTCCAGGTGCAGTAGAGTGGTAATCTGGGAACCTCCTGTCTCAGAATACTGCTACCTTCACCCTGCCATAAGAATGCAGCTAGTTGACAGCTGGCTTCAAGGCTTGCTTCCGTGTGAGAGCTAAGGACAGGGCACAACCCTCCCGCATCCTGCTTGACTGTAGAAGGAGCTGCTGACGTCCTCATGTTAGTGGCAGGGAAAGGTTGTGAGAAAAGCATGTGGAATCGTTGTGCCTGAACCCACGTGTATCTGAGTTGAATACAGCGATTTCCAAAGTCCTTCTTCATCAGAGTGTAGCTAGGTTCCCACTCGCATGTCCGAGTGGGTAGCAGACATCTGCCTCCCATGCATACCCACTTCTGAGAGTTGAGCTTATGGCCTGTAACCCTACCTCCTGCCTGCAGCTACCTTTCGCTTCCAAAAGGCCTAGGCTCGCTGCTTGACGCAAGTGTTGGGAGAGGTAACTGGAATCTGCCGGCACAGAAGACTAGTGCCTCCAAGCTCAATCCAGCGATTTCCCAGTAATTCCTGGGGTAGACTGGTCCTACATACTAAGTTCCATATGTGAGAAGGTAGCTGAACGCCTTGTCCAAAATCATCTTACTTCTGAGAGTTGAGCTCACCCTCAGTCCCTCACAGTTCCACACTGCCTGCAGAGTGAGTTTCCCACGTGTTCACCAGAGACGTTTGCCAGAGGCTATGAGACGCAAGTTAATGCAGACCTGGAGGGTTTCTCCAGGTGCAGTAGAGTGGTAATCTGGGAACCTCCTGTCTCAGAATACTGCTACCTTCACCCTGCCATAAGAATGCAGCCAGTTGACAGCTGGCTTCAAGGCATGCTTCCCTGTGAGAGCTAAGGACAGGGCACAACCCTCCCGCATCCTGCTTTACTGTAGAAGGAGCTGCTAACGTCCTCATGTAAGTGGCAGGGAAAGGTGTGAGAAAAGCATGTGGAATCGTTGTGCCTGAACCCACGTGTATCTGAGTTGAATACAGCGATTTCCAAAGTCCTTCTTCATCAGAGTGTAGCTAGGTTCCCACTCGCATGTCCGAGTGGGTAGCAGACATCTGCCTCCCATGCATACCCACTTCTGAGAGTTGAGCTTATGGCCTGTAACCCTACCTCCTGCCTGCAGCTACCTTTCGCTTCCAAAAGGCCTAGGCTCGCTGCTTCACCGAAGTGTTGGGAGAGGTAACTGGAATCTCCCGGCACACAAGACTGGTGCCTCCAAGCTCAATCCAGCGATTTCCCAGTAATTTCTGGGGTAGACTGGTGCTACATACTAAGTTCCATATGTGAGAAGGTAGCTGAACGCCTTGTCCAAAATCATCTTACTGCTGAGAGTTGAGCTCACCCTCAGTCCCTCACAGTTCCACACTGCCTGCAGAGTGAGTTTCGCACGTCTTCACCAGAGACGTTTGCCAGAGGCTATGAGACGCAAGTTAACAATGCAGACCTGGACGGTGTTTCCAGGTGCAGTAGAGTGGTAATCTGGGAACCTCCTGTCTCAGAATACTGCTACCTTCACCCTGCCATAAGAATGCAGCTAGTTGACAGCTGGCTTCAAGGCATGCTTCCCTGTGAGAGCTAAGGACAGGGCACAACCCTCCCGCATCCTGCTTGACTGTAGAAGGAGCTGCTAACGTCCTCATGTTAGTGGCAGGGAAAGGTTGTGAGAAAAGCATGTGGAATCGTTGTGCCTGAACCCACGTGTATCTGAGTTGAATACAGCGATTTCCAAAGTCCTTCTTCATCAGAGTGTAGCTAGGTTCCCACTCGCATGTACGAGTGGGTAGCAGACATCTGCCTCCCATGCATACCCACTTCTGAGAGTTGAGCTTATGGCTTGTAACCCTACCTCCTGCCTGCAGCTACCTTTCGCTTCCAAAAGGCCTAGGCTCGCTGCTTCACCGAAGTGTTGGGAGAGGTAACTGGAATCTCCCGGCACAGAAGACTAGTGCCTCCAAGCTCAATCCAGCGATTTCCCAGTAATTCCTGGGGTAGACTGGTGCTACATACTAAGTTCCATATGTGAGAAGGTAGCTGAACGCCTTGTCCAAAATCATCTTCCTGCTGAGAGATGAGCTCACCCTCAGTCCCTCACAGTTCCACACTGCCTGCAGAGTGAGTTTCCCACGTCTTCACCAGAGACTTTTGCCAGAGGCCTCTGAGACGCAAGTTAACAATGCAGACCTGGACGGTATCTCCAGGTGCAGTAGAGTGGTAATCTGGGAACCTCCTTACTCAGAATACTGCTACCTTCACACTGTCATAAGAATGCAGCTAGTTGAGAGCTGGCTTCTAGGCATGCTTCCCTGTGAGAGCTGAGGACAGGGCAGAACCCTCCCGCATCCTGCCTGACTGTAGACGTACCTGCTAACCTCCTTATGTTAGTGGCCGGGATAGGTTGTGGGAAAAGCATGTGTAAGCATTGGGCCTGAACTCCCGTGTATCTGAGATGAATACAGCGATTTCCAACATCCTTCTTCAATAGGAGTGTAGCTAGGTTCCAACTCCCATGTCCGAGTGGGTAGCAGACATCTGCCTCCCATGCATACACACTTCTGAGAGTTGAGCTCATGGCCTGTAACCCTACATCCTGCCTGCCGCTACCTTTCTCTTCCAAAAGGCCTAGGCTCGCTGCTTGACGCAAGTGTTGGGAGAGGTAACTGGAATCTCCCGGCACACAAGACGAGTGCCTCCAAGCTCAATCAAGCGATTTCCTAGCAATTCCTGGGTAGACTGGTGCTACATACTAAGTTCCATACGTGAGTAGGTAGTAGAACGCCTTGACCAAAAACATCTTACTTCTGAGAGTTTAGCTCACCCACAGTCCCTCACAGTTCCACACTGCCTGCAGAGTGAGTTTCGCACGTCTTCACCAGAGACGTTTGCCAGAGGCTTCTGAGACGCAAGTTAACAATGCAGACCTGGAGGGTATCCCCAGGTGCAGTAGAGTGGTAATCTGGGAACCTCCTGTCTCAGAATACTGCTACCTTCACCCTGCCATAAGAATGCAGCTAGTTGACAGCTGGCTTCAAGGCATGCTTCCCTGTGAGAGCTAAGGACAGGGCACAACCCTCCCGCATCCTGCTTGACTGTAGAAGGAGCTGCTAACGTCTTCATGTTAGTGGCAGGGAAAGGTTGTGAGAAAAGCATGTGGAATCGTTGTGCCTGAACTCCCGTGTATCTGAGTTGAATACAGCGATTTCCAAAGTCCTTCTTCATCAGAGTGTAGCTAGGTTCCCACTCGCATGTCCGAGTGGGTAGCAGACATCTGCCACCCATGCATACCCACTTCTGAGAGTTGAGCTTATGGCCTGTAACCCTACCTCCTGCCTGCCGCTACCTTTCGCTTCCAAAAGGCCTAGGCTCGCTGCTTCACCGAAGTGTTGGGAGAGGTAACTGGAATCTCCCGGCACACAAGACTAGTGCCTCCAAGCTCAATCCAGTGATTTCCCAGTAATTCCTGGGGTAGACTGGTGCTACATACTAAGTTCCATATGTGAGAAGGTAGCTGAACGCCTTGTCCAAAATCATCTTACTGCTGAGAGTTGAGCTCACCCTCAGTCCCTCACAGTTCCACACTGCCTGCAGAGTGAGTTTCCCACGTCTTCACCAGAGACTTTTGCCAGAGGCCTCTGAGACGCAAGTTAACACTGCAGACCTGGAGGGTGTCTCCAGGTGCAGTAGAGTGGTAATCTGGGAACCTCCTGTCTCAGAATACTGCTACCTTCACCCTGCCATAAGAATGCAGCTAGTTGACAGCTGGCTTCAAGACATGCTTCCCTGTGAGAGCTAAGGACAGGGCACAACCCTCCCGCATCCTGCTTGACTGTAGAAGGAGCTGCTAACGTCCTCATGTTAGTGGCAGGGAAAGGTTGTGAGAAAAGCATGTGGAATCGTTGTGCCTGAACCCACGTGTATCTGAGTTGAATACAGCGATTTCCAAAGTCCTTCTTCATCAGAGTGTAGCTAGGTTCCCACTCGCATGTACGAGTGGGTAGCAGACATCTGCCTCCCATGCATACCCACTTCTGAGAGTTGAGCTTATGGCCTGTAACCCTACCTCCTGCCTGCAGCTACCTTTCACTTCCAAAAGGCCTAGGCTCGCTGCTTCACCGAAGTGTTGGGAGAGGTAACTGGAATCTCCCGGCACACAAGACTAGTGCCTCCAAGCTCAATCCAGCGATTTCCCAGTAATTCCTGGGGTAGACTGGTGCTACATACTAAGTTCCATATGTGAGAAGGTAGCTGAACGCCTTGTCCAAAATCATCTTCCTGCTGAGAGATGAGCTCACCCTCAGTCCCTCACAGTTCCACACTGCCTGCAGAGTGAGTTTCCCACGTCTTCACCAGAGACTTTTGCCAGAGGCCTCTGAGACGCAAGTTAACAATGCAGACCTGGACGGTATCTCCAGGTGCAGTAGAGTGGTAATCTGGGAACCTCCTTACTCAGAATACTGCTACCTTCACACTGTCATAAGAATGCAGCTAGTTGAGAGCTGGCTTCTAGGCATGCTTCCCTGTGAGAGCTGAGGACAGGGCAGAACCCTCCCGCATCCTGCCTGACTGTAGACGTACCTGCTAACCTCCTTATGTTAGTGGCCGGGATAGGTTGTGGGAAAAGCATGTGTAAGCATTGGGCCTGAACTCCCGTGTATCTGAGATGAATACAGCGATTTCCAACATCCTTCTTCAATAGGAGTGTAGCTAGGTTCCAACTCCCATGTCCGAGTGGGTAGCAGACATCTGCCTCCCATGCATACACACTTCTGAGAGTTGAGCTCATGGCCTGTAACCCTACATCCTGCCTGCCGCTACCTTTCTCTTCCAAAAGGCCTAGGCTCGCTGCTTGACGCAAGTGTTGGGAGAGGTAACTGGAATCTCCCGGCACACAAGACGAGTGCCTCCAAGCTCAATCAAGCGATTTCCTAGCAATTCCTGGGTAGACTGGTGCTACATACTAAGTTCCATACGTGAGTAGGTAGTAGAACGCCTTGACCAAAAACATCTTACTTCTGAGAGTTTAGCTCACCCACAGTCCCTCACAGTTCCACACTGCCTGCAGAGTGAGTTTCGCACGTCTTCACCAGAGACGTTTGCCAGAGGCTTCTGAGACGCAAGTTAACAATGCAGACCTGGAGGGTATCCCCAGGTGCAGTAGAGTGGTAATCTGGGAACCTCCTGTCTCAGAATACTGCTACCTTCACCCTGCCATAAGAATGCAGCTAGTTGACAGCTGGCTTCAAGGCATGCTTCCCTGTGAGAGCTAAGGACAGGGCACAACCCTCCCGCATCCTGCTTGACTGTAGAAGGAGCTGCTAACGTCTTCATGTTAGTGGCAGGGAAAGGTTGTGAGAAAAGCATGTGGAATCGTTGTGCCTGAACTCCCGTGTATCTGAGTTGAATACAGCGATTTCCAAAGTCCTTCTTCATCAGAGTGTAGCTAGGTTCCCACTCGCATGTCCGAGTGGGTAGCAGACATCTGCCACCCATGCATACCCACTTCTGAGAGTTGAGCTTATGGCCTGTAACCCTACCTCCTGCCTGCCGCTACCTTTCGCTTCCAAAAGGCCTAGGCTCGCTGCTTCACCGAAGTGTTGGGAGAGGTAACTGGAATCTCCCGGCACACAAGACTAGTGCCTCCAAGCTCAATCCAGTGATTTCCCAGTAATTCCTGGGGTAGACTGGTGCTACATACTAAGTTCCATATGTGAGAAGGTAGCTGAACGCCTTGTCCAAAATCATCTTACTGCTGAGAGTTGAGCTCACCCTCAGTCCCTCACAGTTCCACACTGCCTGCAGAGTGAGTTTCCCACGTCTTCACCAGAGACTTTTGCCAGAGGCCTCTGAGACGCAAGTTAACACTGCAGACCTGGAGGGTGTCTCCAGGTGCAGTAGAGTGGTAATCTGGGAACCTCCTGTCTCAGAATACTGCTACCTTCACCCTGCCATAAGAATGCAGCTAGTTGACAGCTGGCTTCAAGACATGCTTCCCTGTGAGAGCTAAGGACAGGGCACAACCCTCCCGCATCCTGCTTGACTGTAGAAGGAGCTGCTAACGTCCTCATGTTAGTGGCAGGGAAAGGTTGTGAGAAAAGCATGTGGAATCGTTGTGCCTGAACCCACGTGTATCTGAGTTGAATACAGCGATTTCCAAAGTCCTTCTTCATCAGAGTGTAGCTAGGTTCCCACTCGCATGTCCGAGTGGGTAGCAGACATCTGCCTCCCATGCATACCCACTTCTGAGAGTTGAGCTTATGGCCTGTAACCCTACCTCCTGCCTGCAGCTACCTTTCGCTTCCAAAAGGCCTAGGCTCGCTGCTTCACCGAAGTGTTGGGAGAGGTAACTGGAATCTGCCGGCACACAAGACTAGTGCCTCCAAGCTCAATCCAGCGATTTCCCAGTAATTCCTGGGGTAGACTGGTGCTACATACTAAGTTCCATATGTGAGAAGGTAGCTGAACGCCTTGTCCAAAATCATCTTACTTCTGAGAGTTGAGCTCACCCTCAGTCCCTCACAGTTCCACACTGCCTGCAGAGTGAGTTTCCCACGTCTTCACCAGAGACGTTTGCCAGAGGCTATGAGACGCAAGTTAATGCAGACCTGGAGGGTTTCTCCAGGTGCAGTAGAGTGGTAATCTGGGAACCTCCTGTCTCAGAATACTGCTACCTTCACCCTGCCATAAGAATGCAGCTAGTTGACAGCTGGCTTCAAGGCATGCTTCCCTGTGAGAGCTAAGGACAGGGCACAACCCTCCCGCATCCTGCTTGACTGTAGAAGGAGCTGCTAACGTCCTCATGTTAGTGGCAGGGAAAGGTTGTGAGAAAAGCATGTGGAATCGTTGTGCCTGAACTCCCGTGTATCTGAGTTGAATACAGCGATTTCCAAAGTCCTTCTTCATCAGAGTGTAGCTAGGTTCCCACTCGCATGTCCGAGTGGGTAGCAGACATCTGCCACCCATGCATACCCACTTCTGAGAGTTGAGCTTATGGCCTGTAACCCTACCTCCTGCCTGCAGCTACCTTTCGCTTCCAAAAGGCCTAGGCTCGCTGCTTCACCGAAGTGTTGGGAGAGGTAACTGGAATCTGCCGGCACACAAGACTAGTGCCTCCAAGCTCAATCCAGCGATTTCCCAGTAATTCCTGGGGTAGACTGGTGCTACATACTAAGTTCCATATGTGAGAAGGTAGCTGAACGCCTTGTCCAAAATCATCCTACTGCTGAGAGTTGAGCTCACCCTCAGTCCCTCACAGTTCCACACTGCCTGCAGAGTGAGTTTCCCACGTCTTCACCAGAGACTTTTGCCAGAGGCCTCTGAGACGCAAGTTAACACTGCAGACCTGGAGGGTGTCTCCAGGTGCAGTAGAGTGGTAATCTGGGAACCTCCTGTCTCAGAATACTGCTACCTTCACCCTGCCATAAGAATGCAGCTAGTTGACAGCTGGCTTCAAGGCATGCTTCCCTGTGAGAGCTAAGGACAGGGCACAACCCTCCCGCATCCTGCTTGACTGTAGAAGGAGCTGCTAACGTCCTCATGTTAGTGGCAGGGAAAGGTTGTGAGAAAAGCATGTGGAATCGTTGTGCCTGAACTCCCGTGTATCTGAGTTGAATACAGCGATTTCCAAAGTCCTTCTTCATCAGAGTGTAGCTAGGTTCCCACTCGCATGTCCGAGTGGGTAGCAGACATCTGCCACCCATGCATACCCACTTCTGAGAGTTGAGCTTATGGCCTGTAACCCTACCTCCTGCCTGCCGCTACCTTTCGCTTCCAAAAGGCCTAGGCTCGCTGCTTCACCGAAGTGTTGGGAGAGGTAACTGGAATCTCCCGGCACACAAGACTAGTGCCTCCAAGCTCAATCCAGTGATTTCCCAGTAATTCCTGGGGTAGACTGGTGCTACATACTAAGTTCCATATGTGAGAAGGTAGCTGAACGCCTTGTCCAAAATCATCTTACTGCTGAGAGTTGAGCTCACCCTCAGTCCGTCACAGTTCCACACTGCCTGCAGAGTGAGTTTCCCACGTCTTCACCAGAGACTTTTGCCAGAGGCCTCTGAGACGCAAGTTAACAATGCAGACCTGGACGGTATCTCCAGGTGCCGGAGAGTGGCAATCTGGGACCCTCCTTACTCAGAATACTGCTACCTTCACACTGTCATAAGAATGCAGCTAGTTGAGAGCTGGCTTCTAGGCATGCTTCCCTGTGAGAGTTGAGGACAGGGCAGAACCCTCCCGCATCCTGCCTGACGGTAGACGTTCCTGCTAACCTCCTTATGTTAGTGGCTGGGATAGGTTGTGGGAAAAGCATGTGTAAGCATTGGGCCTGAACTCCCGTGTATCTGAGTTGAATACAGCGATTTCCAACATCCTTCTTCAATAGGAGTGTAGCTAGGTTCCAACTCCCATGTCCGAGTGGGTAGCAGACATCTGCCTCCCATGCATACACACTTCTGAGAGTTGAGCTCATGGCCTGTAAACCTACATCGTGCCTGCCGCTACCTTTCGCTTCCAAAAGGCCTAGGCTCGCTGCTTGACGCAAGTGTTGGGAGAGGTAACTGGAATCTCCCGGCACACAAGACGAGTGCCTCCAAGCTCAATCAAGCGATTTCCTAGTAATTCCTGGGGTAGACTGGTGCTACATACTAAGTTCCATACGTGAGTAGGTAGTTGAATGCCTTGTCCAAAAACATCTTACTTCTGAGAGTTGAGCTCACCCTCAGTCCCTCACAGTTCCACACTGCCTGCAGAGTGAGTTTCGCACGTCTTCACCAGAGACGTTTGCCAGAGGCTTCTGAGACGCAAGTTAACAATGCAGACCTGGAGGGTATCCCCAGGTGCAGTAGAGTGGTAATCTGGGAACCTCCTGTCTCAGAATACTGCTACCTTCACCCTGCCATAAGAATGCAGCTAGTTGACAGCTGGCTTCAAGGCATGCTTCCCTGTGAGAGCTAAGGACAGGGCACAACCCTCCCGCATCCTGCTTGACTGTAGAAGGAGCTGCTAACGTCCTCATGTTAGTGGCAGGGAAAGGTTGTGAGAAAAGCATGTGGAATCGTTGTGCCTGAACTCCCGTGTATCTGAGTTGAATACAGCGATTTCCAAAGTCCTTCTTCATCAGAGTGTAGCTAGGTTCCCACTCGCATGTCCGAGTGGGTAGCAGACATCTGCCACCCATGCATACCCACTTCTGAGAGTTGAGCTTATGGCCTGTAACCCTACCTCCTGCCTGCCGCTACCTTTCGCTTCCAAAAGGCCTAGGCTCGCTGCTTCAACGAAGTGTTGGGAGAGGTAACTGGAATCTGCCGGCACACAAGACTAGTGCCTCCAAGCTCAATCCAGCGATTTCCCAGTAATTCCTGGGGTAGACTGGTGCTACATACTAAGTTCCATATGTGAGAAGGTAGCTGAACGCCTTGTCCAAAATCATCTTACTTCTGAGAGTTGAGCTCACCCTCAGTCCCTCACAGTTCCACACTGCCTGCAGAGTGAGTTTCCCACGTCTTCACCAGAGACGTTTGCCAGAGGCTATGAGACGCAAGTTAATGCAGACCTGGAGGGTTTCTCCAGGTGCAGTAGAGTGGTAATCTGGGAACCTCCTGTCTCAGAATACTGCTACCTTCACCCTGCCATAAGAATGCAGCCAGTTGACAGCTGGCTTCAAGGCATGCTTCCCTGTGAGAGCTAAGGACAGGGCACAACCCTCCCGCATCCTGCTTTACTGTAGAAGGAGCTGCTAACGTCCTCATGTAAGTGGCAGGGAAAGGTTGTGAGAAAAGCATGTGGAATCGTTGTGCCTGAACCCACGTGTATCTGAGTTGAATACAGCGATTTCCAAAGACCTTCTTCATCAGAGTGTAGCTAGGTTCCCACTCGCATGTCCGAGTGGGTAGCAGACATCTGCCTCCCATGCATACCCACTTCTGAGAGTTGAGCTTATGGCCTGTAACCCTACCTCCTGCCTGCAGCTACCTTTCGCTTCCAAAAGGCCTAGGCTCGCTGCTTCACCGAAGTGTTGGGAGAGGTAACTGGAATCTCCCGGCACACAAGACTGGTGCCTCCAAGCTCAATCCAGCGATTTCCCAGTAATTTCTGGGGTAGACTGGTGCTACATACTAAGTTCCATATGTGAGAAGGTAGCTGAACGCCTTGTCCAAAATCATCTTACTGCTGAGAGTTGAGCTCACCCTCAGTCCCTCACAGTTCCACACTGCCTGCAGAGTGAGTTTCGCACGTCTTCACCAGAGACGTTTGCCAGAGGCTATGAGACGCAAGTTAACAATGCAGACCTGGACGGTGTCTCCAGGTGCAGTAGAGTGGTAATCTGGGAACCTCCTGTCTCAGAATACTGCTACCTTCACCCTGCCATAAGAATGCAGCTAGTTGACAGCTGGCTTCAAGGCATGCTTCCCTGTGAGAGCTAAGGACAGGGCACAACCCTCCCGCATCCTGCTTGACTGTAGAAGGAGCTGCTAACGTCCTCATGTTAGTGGCAGGGAAAGGTTGTGAGAAAAGCATGTGGAATCGTTGTGCCTGAACCCACGTGTATCTGAGTTGAATACAGCGATTTCCAAAGTCCTTCTTCATCAGAGTGTAGCTAGGTTCCCACTCGCATGTACGAGTGGGTAGCAGACATCTGCCTCCCATGCATACCCACTTCTGAGAGTTGAGCTTATGGCCTGTAACCCTACCTCCTGCCTGCAGCTACCTTTCGCTTCCAAAAGGCCTAGGCTCGCTGCTTCACCGAAGTGTTGGGAGAGGTAACTGGAATCTCCCGGCACACAAGACTAGTGCCTCCAAGCTCAATCCAGCGATTTCCCAGTAATTCCTGGGGTAGACTGGTGCTACATACTAAGTTCCATATGTGAGAAGGTAGCTGAACGCCTTGTCCAAAATCATCTTCCTGCTGAGAGATGAGCTCACCCTCAGTCCCTCACAGTTCCACACTGCCTGCAGAGTGAGTTTCCCACGTCTTCACCAGAGACTTTTGCCAGAGGCCTCTGAGACGCAAGTTAACAATGCAGACCTGGACGGTATCTCCAGGTGCAGTAGAGTGGTAATCTGGGAACCTCCTTACTCAGAATACTGCTACCTTCACACTGTCATAAGAATGCAGCTAGTTGAGAGCTGGCTTCTAGGCATGCTTCCCTGTGAGAGCTGAGGACAGGGCAGAACCCTCCCGCATCCTGCCTGACTGTAGACGTACCTGCTAACCTCCTTATGTTAGTGGCCGGGATAGGTTGTGGGAAAAGCATGTGTAAGCATTGGGCCTGAACTCCCGTGTATCTGAGATGAATACAGCGATTTCCAACATCCTTCTTCAATAGGAGTGTAGCTAGGTTCCAACTCCCATGTCCGAGTGGGTAGCAGACATCTGCCTCCCATGCATACACACTTCTGAGAGTTGAGCTCATGGCCTGTAACCCTACATCCTGCCTGCCGCTACCTTTCTCTTCCAAAAGGCCTAGGCTCGCTGCTTGACGCAAGTGTTGGGAGAGGTAACTGGAATCTCCCGGCACACAAGACGAGTGCCTCCAAGCTCAATCAAGCGATTTCCTAGCAATTCCTGGGTAGACTGGTGCTACATACTAAGTTCCATACGTGAGTAGGTAGTAGAACGCCTTGACCAAAAACATCTTACTTCTGAGAGTTTAGCTCACCCACAGTCCCTCACAGTTCCACACTGCCTGCAGAGTGAGTTTCGCACGTCTTCACCAGAGACGTTTGCCAGAGGCTTCTGAGACGCAAGTTAACAATGCAGACCTGGAGGGTATCCCCAGGTGCAGTAGAGTGGTAATCTGGGAACCTCCTGTCTCAGAATACTGCTACCTTCACCCTGCCATAAGAATGCAGCTAGTTGACAGCTGGCTTCAAGGCATGCTTCCCTGTGAGAGCTAAGGACAGGGCACAACCCTCCCGCATCCTGCTTGACTGTAGAAGGAGCTGCTAACGTCTTCATGTTAGTGGCAGGGAAAGGTTGTGAGAAAAGCATGTGGAATCGTTGTGCCTGAACTCCCGTGTATCTGAGTTGAATACAGCGATTTCCAAAGTCCTTCTTCATCAGAGTGTAGCTAGGTTCCCACTCGCATGTCCGAGTGGGTAGCAGACATCTGCCACCCATGCATACCCACTTCTGAGAGTTGAGCTTATGGCCTGTAACCCTACCTCCTGCCTGCCGCTACCTTTCGCTTCCAAAAGGCCTAGGCTCGCTGCTTCACCGAAGTGTTGGGAGAGGTAACTGGAATCTCCCGGCACACAAGACTAGTGCCTCCAAGCTCAATCCAGTGATTTCCCAGTAATTCCTGGGGTAGACTGGTGCTACATACTAAGTTCCATATGTGAGAAGGTAGCTGAACGCCTTGTCCAAAATCATCTTACTGCTGAGAGTTGAGCTCACCCTCAGTCCCTCACAGTTCCACACTGCCTGCAGAGTGAGTTTCCCACGTCTTCACCAGAGACTTTTGCCAGAGGCCTCTGAGACGCAAGTTAACACTGCAGACCTGGAGGGTGTCTCCAGGTGCAGTAGAGTGGTAATCTGGGAACCTCCTGTCTCAGAATACTGCTACCTTCACCCTGCCATAAGAATGCAGCTAGTTGACAGCTGGCTTCAAGACATGCTTCCCTGTGAGAGCTAAGGACAGGGCACAACCCTCCCGCATCCTGCTTGACTGTAGAAGGAGCTGCTAACGTCCTCATGTTAGTGGCAGGGAAAGGTTGTGAGAAAAGCATGTGGAATCGTTGTGCCTGAACCCACGTGTATCTGAGTTGAATACAGCGATTTCCAAAGTCCTTCTTCATCAGAGTGTAGCTAGGTTCCCACTCGCATGTCCGAGTGGGTAGCAGACATCTGCCTCCCATGCATACCCACTTCTGAGAGTTGAGCTTATGGCCTGTAACCCTACCTCCTGCCTGCAGCTACCTTTCGCTTCCAAAAGGCCTAGGCTCGCTGCTTCACCGAAGTGTTGGGAGAGGTAACTGGAATCTGCCGGCACACAAGACTAGTGCCTCCAAGCTCAATCCAGCGATTTCCCAGTAATTCCTGGGGTAGACTGGTCCTACATACTAAGTTCCATATGTGAGAAGGTAGCTGAACGCCTTGTCCAAAATCATCTTACTTCTGAGAGTTGAGCTCACCCTCAGTCCCTCACAGTTCCACACTGCCTGCAGAGTGAGTTTCCCACGTCTTCACCAGAGACGTTTGCCAGAGGCTATGAGACGCAAGTTAATGCAGACCTGGAGGGTTTCTCCAGGTGCAGTAGAGTGGTAATCTGGGAACCTCCTGTCTCAGAATACTGCTACCTTCACCCTGCCATAAGAATGCAGCTAGTTGACAGCTGGCTTCAAGGCATGCTTCCCTGTGAGAGCTAAGGACAGGGCACAACCCTCCCGCATCCTGCTTGACTGTAGAAGGAGCTGCTAACGTCCTCATGTTAGTGGCAGGGAAAGGTTGTGAGAAAAGCATGTGGAATCGTTGTGCCTGAACTCCCGTGTATCTGAGTTGAATACAGCGATTTCCAAAGTCCTTCTTCATCAGAGTGTAGCTAGGTTCCCACTCGCATGTCCGAGTGGGTAGCAGACATCTGCCACCCATGCATACCCACTTCTGAGAGTTGAGCTTATGGCCTGTAACCCTACCTCCTGCCTGCAGCTACCTTTCGCTTCCAAAAGGCCTAGGCTCGCTGCTTCACCGAAGTGTTGGGAGAGGTAACTGGAATCTGCCGGCACACAAGACTAGTGCCTCCAAGCTCAATCCAGCGATTTCCCAGTAATTCCTGGGGTAGACTGGTGCTACATACTAAGTTCCATATGTGAGAAGGTAGCTGAACGCCTTGTCCAAAATCATCCTACTGCTGAGAGTTGAGCTCACCCTCAGTCCCTCACAGTTCCACACTGCCTGCAGAGTTTCCCACGTCTTCACCAGAGACTTTTGCCAGAGGCCTCTGAGACGCAAGTTAACACTGCAGACCTGGAGGGTGTCTCCAGGTGCAGTAGAGTGGTAATCTGGGAACCTCCTGTCTCAGAATACTGCTACCTTCACCCTGCCATAAGAATGCAGCTAGTTGACAGCTGGCTTCAAGGCATGCTTCCCTGTGAGAGCTAAGGACAGGGCACAACCCTCCCGCATCCTGCTTGACTGTAGAAGGAGCTGCTAACGTCCTCATGTTAGTGGCAGGGAAAGGTTGTGAGAAAAGCATGTGGAATCGTTGTGCCTGAACTCCCGTGTATCTGAGTTGAATACAGCGATTTCCAAAGTCCTTCTTCATCAGATTGTAGCTAGGTTCCCACTCGCATGTCCGAGTGGGTAGCAGACATCTGCCACCCATGCATACCCACTTCTGAGAGTTGAGCTTATGGCCTGTAACCCTACCTCCTGCCTGCCGCTACCTTTCGCTTCCAAAAGGCCTAGGCTCGCTGCTTCACCGAAGTGTTGGGAGAGGTAACTGGAATCTCCCGGCACACAAGACTAGTGCCTCCAAGCTCAATCCAGTGATTTCCCAGTAATTCCTGGGGTAGACTGGTGCTACATACTAAGTTCCATATGTGAGAAGGTAGCTGAACGCCTTGTCCAAAATCATCTTACTGCTGAGAGTTGAGCTCACCCTCAGTCCCTCACAGTTCCACACTGCCTGCAGAGTGAGTTTCCCACGTCTTCACCAGAGACTTTTGCCAGAGACCTCTGAGACGCAAGTTAACACTGCAGACCTGGAGGGTGTCTCCAGGTGCAGTAGAGTGGTAATCTGGGAACCTCCTGTCTCAGAATACTGCTACCTTCACCCTGCCATAAGAATGCAGCTAGTTGACAGCTGGCTTCAAGGCTTGCTTCCGTGTGAGAGCTAAGGACAGGGCACAACCCTCCCGCATCCTGCTTGACTGTAGAAGGAGCTGCTGACGTCCTCATGTTAGTGGCAGGGAAAGGTTGTGAGAAAAGCATGTGGAATCGTTGTGCCTGAACCCACGTGTATCTGAGTTGAATACAGCGATTTCCAAAGTCCTTCTTCATCAGAGTGTAGCTAGGTTCCCACTCGCATGTCCGAGTGGGTAGCAGACATCTGCCTCCCATGCATACCCACTTCTGAGAGTTGAGCTTATGGCCTGTAACCCTACCTCCTGCCTGCAGCTACCTTTCGCTTCCAAAAGGCCTAGGCTCGCTGCTTGACGCAAGTGTTGGGAGAGGTAACTGGAATCTGCCGGCACACAAGACTAGTGCCTCCAAGCTCAATCCAGCGATTTCCCAGTAATTCCTGGGGTAGACTGGTCCTACATACTAAGTTCCATATGTGAGAAGGTAGCTGAACGCCTTGTCCAAAATCATCTTACTTCTGAGAGTTGAGCTCACCCTCAGTCCCTCACAGTTCCACACTGCCTGCAGAGTGAGTTTCCCACGTCTTCACCAGAGACGTTTGCCAGAGGCTATGAGACGCAAGTTAATGCAGACCTGGAGGGTTTCTCCAGGTGCAGTAGAGTGGTAATCTGGGAAGCTCCTGTCTCAGAATACTGCTACCTTCACCCTGCCATAAGAATGCAGCTAGTTGACAGCTGGCTTCAAGGCATGCTTCCCTGTGAGAGCTAAGGACAGGGCACAACCCTCCCGCATCCTGCTTGACTGTAGAAGGAGCTGCTAACGTCTTCATGTTAGTGGCAGGGAAAGGTTGTGAGAAAAGCATGTGGAATCGTTGTGCCTGAACTCCCGTGTATCTGAGTTGAATACAGCGATTTCCAAAGTCCTTCTTCATCAGAGTGTAGCTAGGTTCCCACTCGCATGTCCGAGTGGGTAGCAGACATCTGCCACCCATGCATACCCACTTCTGAGAGTTGAGCTTATGGCCTGTAACCCTACCTCCTGCCTGCCGCTACCTTTCGCTTCCAAAAGGCCTAGGCTCGCTGCTTCACCGAAGTGTTGGGAGAGGTAACTGGAATCTCCCGGCACACAAGACTAGTGCCTCCAAGCTCAATCCAGTGATTTCCCAGTAATTCCTGGGGTAGACTGGTGCTACATACTAAGTTCCATATGTGAGAAGGTAGCTGAACGCCTTGTCCAAAATCATCTTACTGCTGAGAGTTGAGCTCACCCTCAGTCCCTCACAGTTCCACACTGCCTGCAGAGTGAGTTTCCCACGTCTTCACCAGAGACTTTTGCCAGAGGCCTCTGAGACGCAAGTTAACACTGCAGACCTGGAGGGTGTCTCCAGGTGCAGTAGAGTGGTAATCTGGGAACCTCCTGTCTCAGAATACTGCTACCTTCACCCTGCCATAAGAATGCAGCTAGTTGACAGCTGGCTTCAAGACATGCTTCCCTGTGAGAGCTAAGGACAGGGCACAACCCTCCCGCATCCTGCTTGACTGTAGAAGGAGCTGCTAACGTCCTCATGTTAGTGGCAGGGAAAGGTTGTGAGAAAAGCATGTGGAATCGTTGTGCCTGAACCCACGTGTATCTGAGTTGAATACAGCGATTTCCAAAGTCCTTCTTCATCAGAGTGTAGCTAGGTTCCCACTCGCATGTCCGAGTGGGTAGCAGACATCTGCCTCCCATGCATACCCACTTCTGAGAGTTGAGCTTATGGCCTGTAACCCTACCTCCTGCCTGCAGCTACCTTTCGCTTCCAAAAGGCCTAGGCTCGCTGCTTCACCGAAGTGTTGGGAGAGGTAACTGGAATCTGCCGGCACACAAGACTAGTGCCTCCAAGCTCAATCCAGCGATTTCCCAGTAATTCCTGGGGTAGACTGGTCCTACATACTAAGTTCCATATGTGAGAAGGTAGCTGAACGCCTTGTCCAAAATCATCTTACTTCTGAGAGTTGAGCTCACCCTCAGTCCCTCACAGTTCCACACTGCCTGCAGAGTGAGTTTCCCACGTCTTCACCAGAGACGTTTGCCAGAGGCTATGAGACGCAAGTTAATGCAGACCTGGAGGGTTTCTCCAGGTGCAGTAGAGTGGTAATCTGGGAACCTCCTGTCTCAGAATACTGCTACCTTCACCCTGCCATAAGAATGCAGCTAGTTGACAGCTGGCTTCAAGGCATGCTTCCCTGTGAGAGCTAAGGACAGGGCACAACCCTCCCGCATCCTGCTTGACTGTAGAAGGAGCTGCTAACGTCCTCATGTTAGTGGCAGGGAAAGGTTGTGAGAAAAGCATGTGGAATCGTTGTGCCTGAACTCCCGTGTATCTGAGTTGAATACAGCGATTTCCAAAGTCCTTCTTCATCAGAGTGTAGCTAGGTTCCCACTCGCATGTCCGAGTGGGTAGCAGACATCTGCCACCCATGCATACCCACTTCTGAGAGTTGAGCTTATGGCCTGTAACCCTACCTCCTGCCTGCAGCTACCTTTCGCTTCCAAAAGGCCTAGGCTCGCTGCTTCACCGAAGTGTTGGGAGAGGTAACTGGAATCTGCCGGCACACAAGACTAGTGCCTCCAAGCTCAATCCAGCGATTTCCCAGTAATTCCTGGGGTAGACTGGTGCTACATACTAAGTTCCATATGTGAGAAGGTAGCTGAACGCCTTGTCCAAAATCATCCTACTGCTGAGAGTTGAGCTCACCCTCAGTCCCTCACAGTTCCACACTGCCTGCAGAGTTTCCCACGTCTTCACCAGAGACTTTTGCCAGAGGCCTCTGAGACGCAAGTTAACACTGCAGACCTGGAGGGTGTCTCCAGGTGCAGTAGAGTGGTAATCTGGGAACCTCCTGTCTCAGAATACTGCTACCTTCACCCTGCCATAAGAATGCAGCTAGTTGACAGCTGGCTTCAAGGCATGCTTCCCTGTGAGAGCTAAGGACAGGGCACAACCCTCCCGCATCCTGCTTGACTGTAGAAGGAGCTGCTAACGTCCTCATATTAGTGGCAGGGAAAGGTTGTGAGAAAAGCATGTGGAATCGTTGTGCCTGAACTCCCGTGTATCTGAGTTGAATACAGCGATTTCCAAAGTCCTTCTTCATCAGATTGTAGCTAGGTTCCCACTCGCATGTCCGAGTGGGTAGCAGACATCTGCCACCCATGCATACCCACTTCTGAGAGTTGAGCTTATGGCCTGTAACCCTACCTCCTGCCTGCCGCTACCTTTCGCTTCCAAAAGGCCTAGGCTCGCTGCTTCACCGAAGTGTTGGGAGAGGTAACTGGAATCTCCCGGCACACAAGACTAGTGCCTCCAAGCTCAATCCAGTGATTTCCCAGTAATTCCTGGGGTAGACTGGTGCTACATACTAAGTTCCATATGTGAGAAGGTAGCTGAACGCCTTGTCCAAAATCATCTTACTGCTGAGAGTTGAGCTCACCCTCAGTCCCTCACAGTTCCACACTGCCTGCAGAGTGAGTTTCCCACGTCTTCACCAGAGACTTTTGCCAGAGACCTCTGAGACGCAAGTTAACACTGCAGACCTGGAGGGTGTCTCCAGGTGCAGTAGAGTGGTAATCTGGGAACCTCCTGTCTCAGAATACTGCTACCTTCACCCTGCCATAAGAATGCAGCTAGTTGACAGCTGGCTTCAAGGCTTGCTTCCGTGTGAGAGCTAAGGACAGGGCACAACCCTCCCGCATCCTGCTTGACTGTAGAAGGAGCTGCTGACGTCCTCATGTTAGTGGCAGGGAAAGGTTGTGAGAAAAGCATGTGGAATCGTTGTGCCTGAACCCACGTGTATCTGAGTTGAATACAGCGATTTCCAAAGTCCTTCTTCATCAGAGTGTAGCTAGGTTCCCACTCGCATGTCCGAGTGGGTAGCAGACATCTGCCTCCCATGCATACCCACTTCTGAGAGTTGAGCTTATGGCCTGTAACCCTACCTCCTGCCTGCAGCTACCTTTCGCTTCCAAAAGGCCTAGGCTCGCTGCTTGACGCAAGTGTTGGGAGAGGTAACTGGAATCTGCCGGCACACAAGACTAGTGCCTCCAAGCTCAATCCAGCGATTTCCCAGTAATTCCTGGGGTAGACTGGTCCTACATACTAAGTTCCATATGTGAGAAGGTAGCTGAACGCCTTGTCCAAAATCATCTTACTTCTGAGAGTTGAGCTCACCCTCAGTCCCTCACAGTTCCACACTGCCTGCAGAGTGAGTTTCCCACGTCTTCACCAGAGACGTTTGCCAGAGGCTATGAGACGCAAGTTAATGCAGACCTGGAGGGTTTCTCCAGGTGCAGTAGAGTGGTAATCTGGGAACCTCCTGTCTCAGAATACTGCTACCTTCACCCTGCCATAAGAATGCAGCCAGTTGACAGCTGGCTTCAAGGCATGCTTCCCTGTGAGAGCTAAGGACAGGGCACAACCCTCCCGCATCCTGCTTTACTGTAGAAGGAGCTGCTAACGTCCTCATGTAAGTGGCAGGGAAAGGTTGTGAGAAAAGCATGTGGAATCGTTGTGCCTGAACCCACGTGTATCTGAGTTGAATACAGCGATTTCCAAAGTCCTTCTTCATCAGAGTGTAGCTAGGTTCCCACTCGCATGTCCGAGTGGGTAGCAGACATCTGCCTCCCATGCATACCCACTTCTGAGAGTTGAGCTTATGGCCTGTAACCCTACCTCCTGCCTGCAGCTACCTTTCGCTTCCAAAAGGCCTAGGCTCGCTGCTTCACCGAAGTGTTGGGAGAGGTAACTGGAATCTCCCGGCACACAAGACTGGTGCCTCCAAGCTCAATCCAGCGATTTCCCAGTAATTTCTGGGGTAGACTGGTGCTACATACTAAGTTCCATATGTGAGAAGGTAGCTGAACGCCTTGTCCAAAATCATTTACTGCTGAGAGTTGAGCTCACCCTCAGTCCCTCACAGTTCCACACTGCCTGCAGAGTGAGTTTCGCACGTCTTCACCAGAGACGTTTGCCAGAGGCTATGAGACGCAAGTTAACAATGCAGACCTGGACGGTGTTTCCAGGTGCAGTAGAGTGGTAATCTGGGAACCTCCTGTCTCAGAATACTGCTACCTTCACCCTGCCATAAGAATGCAGCTAGTTGACAGCTGGCTTCAAGGCATGCTTCCCTGTGAGAGCTAAGGACAGGGCACAACCCTCCCGCATCCTGCTTGACTGTAGAAGGAGCTGCTAACGTCCTCATGTTAGTGGCAGGGAAAGGTTGTGAGAAAAGCATGTGGAATCGTTGTGCCTGAACCCACGTGTATCTGAGTTGAATACAGCGATTTCCAAAGTCCTTCTTCATCAGAGTGTAGCTAGGTTCCCACTCGCATGTACGAGTGGGTAGCAGACATCTGCCTCCCATGCATACCCACTTCTGAGAGTTGAGCTTATGGCCTGTAACCCTACCTCCTGCCTGCAGCTACCTTTCGCTTCCAAAAGGCCTAGGCTCGCTGCTTCACCGAAGTGTTGGGAGAGGTAACTGGAATCTCCCGGCACACAAGACTAGTGCCTCCAAGCTCAATCCAGCGATTTCCCAGTAATTCCTGGGGTAGACTGGTGCTACATACTAAGTTCCATATGTGAGAAGGTAGCTGAACGCCTTGTCCAAAATCATCTTCCTGCTGAGAGATGAGCTCACCCTCAGTCCCTCACAGTTCCACACTGCCTGCAGAGTGAGTTTCCCACGTCTTCACCAGAGACTTTTGCCAGAGGCCTCTGAGACGCAAGTTAACAATGCAGACCTGGACGGTATCTCCAGGTGCAGTAGAGTGGTAATCTGGGAACCTCCTTACTCAGAATACTGCTACCTTCACACTGTCATAAGAATGCAGCTAGTTGAGAGCTGGCTTCTAGGCATGCTTCCCTGTGAGAGCTGAGGACAGGGCAGAACCCTCCCGCATCCTGCCTGACTGTAGACGTACCTGCTAACCTCCTTATGTTAGTGGCCGGGATAGGTTGTGGGAAAAGCATGTGTAAGCATTGGGCCTGAACTCCCGTGTATCTGAGATGAATACAGCGATTTCCAACATCCTTCTTCAATAGGAGTGTAGCTAGGTTCCAACTCCCATGTCCGAGTGGGTAGCAGACATCTGCCTCCCATGCATACACACTTCTGAGAGTTGAGCTCATGGCCTGTAACCCTACATCCTGCCTGCCGCTACCTTTCTCTTCCAAAAGGCCTAGGCTCGCTGCTTGACGCAAGTGTTGGGAGAGGTAACTGGAATCTCCCGGCACACAAGACGAGTGCCTCCAAGCTCAATCAAGCGATTTCCTAGCAATTCCTGGGTAGACTGGTGCTACATACTAAGTTCCATACGTGAGTAGGTAGTAGAACGCCTTGACCAAAAACATCTTACTTCTGAGAGTTTAGCTCACCCACAGTCCCTCACAGTTCCACACTGCCTGCAGAGTGAGTTTCGCACGTCTTCACCAGAGACGTTTGCCAGAGGCTTCTGAGACGCAAGTTAACAATGCAGACCTGGAGGGTATCCCCAGGTGCAGTAGAGTGGTAATCTGGGAACCTCCTGTCTCAGAATACTGCTACCTTCACCCTGCCATAAGAATGCAGCTAGTTGACAGCTGGCTTCAAGGCATGCTTCCCTGTGAGAGCTAAGGACAGGGCACAACCCTCCCGCATCCTGCTTGACTGTAGAAGGAGCTGCTAACGTCTTCATGTTAGTGGCAGGGAAAGGTTGTGAGAAAAGCATGTGGAATCGTTGTGCCTGAACTCCCGTGTATCTGAGTTGAATACAGCGATTTCCAAAGTCCTTCTTCATCAGAGTGTAGCTAGGTTCCCACTCGCATGTCCGAGTGGGTAGCAGACATCTGCCACCCATGCATACCCACTTCTGAGAGTTGAGCTTATGGCCTGTAACCCTACCTCCTGCCTGCCGCTACCTTTCGCTTCCAAAAGGCCTAGGCTCGCTGCTTCACCGAAGTGTTGGGAGAGGTAACTGGAATCTCCCGGCACACAAGACTAGTGCCTCCAAGCTCAATCCAGTGATTTCCCAGTAATTCCTGGGGTAGACTGGTGCTACATACTAAGTTCCATATGTGAGAAGGTAGCTGAACGCCTTGTCCAAAATCATCTTACTGCTGAGAGTTGAGCTCACCCTCAGTCCCTCACAGTTCCACACTGCCTGCAGAGTGAGTTTCCCACGTCTTCACCAGAGACTTTTGCCAGAGGCCTCTGAGACGCAAGTTAACACTGCAGACCTGGAGGGTGTCTCCAGGTGCAGTAGAGTGGTAATCTGGGAACCTCCTGTCTCAGAATACTGCTACCTTCACCCTGCCATAAGAATGCAGCTAGTTGACAGCTGGCTTCAAGACATGCTTCCCTGTGAGAGCTAAGGACAGGGCACAACCCTCCCGCATCCTGCTTGACTGTAGAAGGAGCTGCTAACGTCCTCATGTTAGTGGCAGGGAAAGGTTGTGAGAAAAGCATGTGGAATCGTTGTGCCTGAACCCACGTGTATCTGAGTTGAATACAGCGATTTCCAAAGTCCTTCTTCATCAGAGTGTAGCTAGGTTCCCACTCGCATGTCCGAGTGGGTAGCAGACATCTGCCTCCCATGCATACCCACTTCTGAGAGTTGAGCTTATGGCCTGTAACCCTACCTCCTGCCTGCAGCTACCTTTCGCTTCCAAAAGGCCTAGGCTCGCTGCTTCACCGAAGTGTTGGGAGAGGTAACTGGAATCTGCCGGCACACAAGACTAGTGCCTCCAAGCTCAATCCAGCGATTTCCCAGTAATTCCTGGGGTAGACTGGTCCTACATACTAAGTTCCATATGTGAGAAGGTAGCTGAACGCCTTGTCCAAAATCATCTTACTTCTGAGAGTTGAGCTCACCCTCAGTCCCTCACAGTTCCACACTGCCTGCAGAGTGAGTTTCCCACGTCTTCACCAGAGACGTTTGCCAGAGGCTATGAGACGCAAGTTAATGCAGACCTGGAGGGTTTCTCCAGGTGCAGTAGAGTGGTAATCTGGGAACCTCCTGTCTCAGAATACTGCTACCTTCACCCTGCCATAAGAATGCAGCTAGTTGACAGCTGGCTTCAAGGCATGCTTCCCTGTGAGAGCTAAGGACAGGGCACAACCCTCCCGCATCCTGCTTGACTGTAGAAGGAGCTGCTAACGTCCTCATGTTAGTGGCAGGGAAAGGTTGTGAGAAAAGCATGTGGAATCGTTGTGCCTGAACTCCCGTGTATCTGAGTTGAATACAGCGATTTCCAAAGTCCTTCTTCATCAGAGTGTAGCTAGGTTCCCACTCGCATGTCCGAGTGGGTAGCAGACATCTGCCACCCATGCATACCCACTTCTGAGAGTTGAGCTTATGGCCTGTAACCCTACCTCCTGCCTGCAGCTACCTTTCGCTTCCAAAAGGCCTAGGCTCGCTGCTTCACCGAAGTGTTGGGAGAGGTAACTGGAATCTGCCGGCACACAAGACTAGTGCCTCCAAGCTCAATCCAGCGATTTCCCAGTAATTCCTGGGGTAGACTGGTGCTACATACTAAGTTCCATATGTGAGAAGGTAGCTGAACGCCTTGTCCAAAATCATCCTACTGCTGAGAGTTGAGCTCACCCTCAGTCCCTCACAGTTCCACACTGCCTGCAGAGTTTCCCACGTCTTCACCAGAGACTTTTGCCAGAGGCCTCTGAGACGCAAGTTAACACTGCAGACCTGGAGGGTGTCTCCAGGTGCAGTAGAGTGGTAATCTGGGAACCTCCTGTCTCAGAATACTGCTACCTTCACCCTGCCATAAGAATGCAGCTAGTTGACAGCTGGCTTCAAGGCATGCTTCCCTGTGAGAGCTAAGGACAGGGCACAACCCTCCCGCATCCTGCTTGACTGTAGAAGGAGCTGCTAACGTCCTCATATTAGTGGCAGGGAAAGGTTGTGAGAAAAGCATGTGGAATCGTTGTGCCTGAACTCCCGTGTATCTGAGTTGAATACAGCGATTTCCAAAGTCCTTCTTCATCAGATTGTAGCTAGGTTCCCACTCGCATGTCCGAGTGGGTAGCAGACATCTGCCACCCATGCATACCCACTTCTGAGAGTTGAGCTTATGGCCTGTAACCCTACCTCCTGCCTGCCGCTACCTTTCGCTTCCAAAAGGCCTAGGCTCGCTGCTTCACCGAAGTGTTGGGAGAGGTAACTGGAATCTCCCGGCACACAAGACTAGTGCCTCCAAGCTCAATCCAGTGATTTCCCAGTAATTCCTGGGGTAGACTGGTGCTACATACTAAGTTCCATATGTGAGAAGGTAGCTGAACGCCTTGTCCAAAATCATCTTACTGCTGAGAGTTGAGCTCACCCTCAGTCCCTCACAGTTCCACACTGCCTGCAGAGTGAGTTTCCCACGTCTTCACCAGAGACTTTTGCCAGAGGCCTCTGAGACGCAAGTTAACAATGCAGACCTGGACGGTATCTCCAGGTGCCGGAGAGTGGCAATCTGGGACCCTCCTTACTCAGAATACTGCTACCTTCACACTGTCATAAGAATGCAGCTAGTTGAGAGCTGGCTTCTAGGCATGCTTCCCTGTGAGAGTTGAGGACAGGGCAGAACCCTCCCGCATCCTGCCTGACGGTAGACGTTCCTGCTAACCTCCTTATGTTAGTGGCTGGGATAGGTTGTGGGAAAAGCATGTGTAAGCATTGGGCCTGAACTCCCGTGTATCTGAGTTGAATACAGCGATTTCCAACATCCTTCTTCAATAGGAGTGTAGCTAGGTTCCAACTCCCATGTCCGAGTGGGTAGCAGACATCTGCCTCCCATGCATACACACTTCTGAGAGTTGAGCTCATGGCCTGTAACCCTACATCGTGCCTGCCGCTACCTTTCGCTTCCAAAAGGCCTAGGCTCGCTGCTTGACGCAAGTGTTGGGAGAGGTAACTGGAATCTCCCGGCACACAAGACGAGTGCCTCCAAGCTCAATCAAGCGATTTCCTAGTAATTCCTGGGGTAGACTGGTGCTACATACTAAGTTCCATACGTGAGTAGGTAGTTGAATGCCTTGTCCAAAAACATCTTACTTCTGAGAGTTGAGCTCACCCTCAGTCCCTCACAGTTCCACACTGCCTGCAGAGTGAGTTTCGCACGTCTTCACCAGAGACGTTTGCCAGAGGCTTCTGAGACGCAACTTAACAATGCAGACCTGGAGGGTATCCCCAGGTGCAGGAGAGTGGTAATCTGGGAACCTCCTGTCTCAGAATACTGCTACCTTCACCCTGCCATAAGAATGCAGCTAGTTGACAGCTGGCTTCAAGGCATGCTTCCCTGTGAGAGCTAAGGACAGGGCACAACCCTCCCGCATCCTGCTTGACTGTAGAAGGAGCTGCTAACGTCCTCATGTTAGTGGCAGGGAAAGGTTGTGAGAAAAGCATGTGGAATCGTTGTGCCTGAACTCCCGTGTATCTGAGTTGAATACAGCGATTTCCAAAGTCCTTCTTCATCAGAGTGTAGCTAGGTTCCCACTCGCATGTCCGAGTGGGTAGCAGACATCTGCCACCCATGCATACCCACTTCTGAGAGTTGAGCTTATGGCCTGTAACCCTACCTCCTGCCTGCCGCTACCTTTCGCTTCCAAAAGGCCTAGGCTCGCTGCTTCAACGAAGTGTTGGGAGAGGTAACTGGAATCTGCCGGCACACAAGACTAGTGCCTCCAAGCTCAATCCAGCGATTTCCCAGTAATTCCTGGGGTAGACTGGTGCTACATACTAAGTTCCATATGTGAGAAGGTAGCTGAACGCCTTGTCCAAAATCATCTTACTGCTGAGAGTTGAGCTCATCCTCAGTCCCTCACAGTTCCACACTGCCTGCAGAGTGAGTTTCCCACGTCTTCACCAGAGACTTTTGCCAGAGACCTCTGAGACGCAAGTTAACACTGCAGACCTGGAGGGTGTCTCCAGGTGCAGTAGAGTGGTAATCTGGGAACCTCCTGTCTCAGAATACTGCTACCTTCACCCTGCCATAAGAATGCAGCTAGTTGACAGCTGGCTTCAAGGCTTGCTTCCGTGTGAGAGCTAAGGACAGGGCACAACCCTCCCGCATCCTGCTTGACTGTAGAAGGAGCTGCTGACGTCCTCATGTTAGTGGCAGGGAAAGGTTGTGAGAAAAGCATGTGGAATCGTTGTGCCTGAACCCACGTGTATCTGAGTTGAATACAGCGATTTCCAAAGTCCTTCTTCATCAGAGTGTAGCTAGGTTCCCACTCGCATGTCCGAGTGGGTAGCAGACATCTGCCTCCCATGCATACCCACTTCTGAGAGTTGAGCTTATGGCCTGTAACCCTACCTCCTGCCTGCAGCTACCTTTCGCTTCCAAAAGGCCTAGGCTCGCTGCTTGACGCAAGTGTTGGGAGAGGTAACTGGAATCTGCCGGCACACAAGACTAGTGCCTCCAAGCTCAATCCAGCGATTTCCCAGTAATTCCTGGGGTAGACTGGTCCTACATACTAAGTTCCATATGTGAGAAGGTAGCTGAACGCCTTGTCCAAAATCATCTTACTTCTGAGAGTTGAGCTCACCCTCAGTCCCTCACAGTTCCACACTGCCTGCAGAGTGAGTTTCCCACGTCTTCACCAGAGACGTTTGCCAGAGGCTATGAGACGCAAGTTAATGCAGACCTGGAGGGTTTCTCCAGGTGCAGTAGAGTGGTAATCTGGGAACCTCCTGTCTCAGAATACTGCTACCTTCACCCTGCCATAAGAATGCAGCCAGTTGACAGCTGGCTTCAAGGCATGCTTCCCTGTGAGAGCTAAGGACAGGGCACAACCCTCCCGCATCCTGCTTTACTGTAGAAGGAGCTGCTAACGTCCTCATGTAAGTGGCAGGGAAAGGTTGTGAGAAAAGCATGTGGAATCGTTGTGCCTGAACCCACGTGTATCTGAGTTGAATACAGCGATTTCCAAAGTCCTTCTTCATCAGAGTGTAGCTAGGTTCCCACTCGCATGTCCGAGTGGGTAGCAGACATCTGCCTCCCATGCATACCCACTTCTGAGAGTTGAGCTTATGGCCTGTAACCCTACCTCCTGCCTGCAGCTACCTTTCGCTTCCAAAAGGCCTAGGCTCGCTGCTTCACCGAAGTGTTGGGAGAGGTAACTGGAATCTCCCGGCACACAAGACTAGTGCCTCCAAGCTCAATCCAGCGATTTCCCAGTAATTCCTGGGGTAGACTGGTGCTACATACTAAGTTCCATATGTGAGAAGGTAGCTGAACGCCTTGTCCAAAATCATCTTCCTGCTGAGAGATGAGCTCACCCTCAGTCCCTCACAGTTCCACACTGCCTGCAGAGTGAGTTTCCCACGTCTTCACCAGAGACTTTTGCCAGAGGCCTCTGAGACGCAAGTTAACAATGCAGACCTGGACGGTATCTCCAGGTGCAGTAGAGTGGTAATCTGGGAACCTCCTTACTCAGAATACTGCTACCTTCACACTGTCATAAGAATGCAGCTAGTTGAGAGCTGGCTTCTAGGCATGCTTCCCTGTGAGAGCTGAGGACAGGGCAGAACCCTCCCGCATCCTGCCTGACTGTAGACGTACCTGCTAACCTCGTTATGTTAGTGGCCGGGATAGGTTGTGGGAAAAGCATGTGTAAGCATTGGGCCTGAACTCCCGTGTATCTGAGATGAATACAGCGATTTCCAACATCCTTCTTCAATAGGAGTGTAGCTAGGTTCCAACTCCCATGTCCGAGTGGGTAGCAGACATCTGCCTCCCATGCATACACACTTCTGAGAGTTGAGCTCATGGCCTGTAACCCTACATCCTGCCTGCCGCTACCTTTCTCTTCCAAAAGGCCTAGGCTCGCTGCTTGACGCAAGTGTTGGGAGAGGTAACTGGAATCTCCCGGCACACAAGACGAGTGCCTCCAAGCTCAATCAAGCGATTTCCTAGCAATTCCTGGGTAGACTGGTGCTACATACTAAGTTCCATACGTGAGTAGGTAGTAGAACGCCTTGACCAAAAACATCTTACTTCTGAGAGTTTAGCTCACCCACAGTCCCTCACAGTTCCACACTGCCTGCAGAGTGAGTTTCGCACGTCTTCACCAGAGACGTTTGCCAGAGGCTTCTGAGACGCAAGTTAACAATGCAGACCTGGAGGGTATCCCCAGGTGCAGTAGAGTGGTAATCTGGGAACCTCCTGTCTCAGAATACTGCTACCTTCACCCTGCCATAAGAATGCAGCTAGTTGACAGCTGGCTTCAAGGCATGCTTCCCTGTGAGAGCTAAGGACAGGGCACAACCCTCCCGCATCCTGCTTGACTGTAGAAGGAGCTGCTAACGTCCTCATGTTAGTGGCAGGGAAAGGTTGTGAGAAAAGCATGTGGAATCGTTGTGCCTGAACTCCCGTGTATCTGAGTTGAATACAGCGATTTCCAAAGTCCTTCTTCATCAGAGTGTAGCTAGGTTCCCACTCGCATGTCCGAGTGGGTAGCAGACATCTGCCACCCATGCATACCCACTTCTGAGAGTTGAGCTTATGGCCTGTAACCCTACCTCCTGCCTGCAGCTACCTTTCGCTTCCAAAAGGCCTAGGCTCGCTGCTTCACCGAAGTGTTGGGAGAGGTAACTGGAATCTGCCGGCACACAAGACTAGTGCCTCCAAGCTCAATCCAGCGATTTCCCAGTAATTCCTGGGGTAGACTGGTGCTACATACTAAGTTCCATATGTGAGAAGGTAGCTGAACGCCTTGTCCAAAATCATCCTACTGCTGAGAGTTGAGCTCACCCTCAGTCCCTCACAGTTCCACACTGCCTGCAGAGTTTCCCACGTCTTCACCAGAGACTTTTGCCAGAGGCCTCTGAGACGCAAGTTAACACTGCAGACCTGGAGGGTGTCTCCAGGTGCAGTAGAGTGGTAATCTGGGAACCTACTGTCTCAGAATACTGCTACCTTCACCCTGCCATAAGAATGCAGCTAGTTGACAGCTGGCTTCAAGGCATGCTTCCCTGTGAGAGCTAAGGACAGGGCACAACCCTCCCGCATCCTGCTTGACTGTAGAAGGAGCTGCTAACGTCCTCATATTAGTGGCAGGGAAAGGTTGTGAGAAAAGCATGTGGAATCGTTGTGCCTGAACTCCCGTGTATCTGAGTTGAATACAGCGATTTCCAAAGTCCTTCTTCATCAGAGTGTAGCTAGGTTCCCACTCGCATGTCCGAGTGGGTAGCAGACATCTGCCACCCATGCATACCCACTTCTGAGAGTTGAGCTTATGGCCTGTAACCCTACCTCCTGCCTGCCGCTACCTTTCGCTTCCAAAAGGCCTAGGCTCGCTGCTTCACCGAAGTGTTGGGAGAGGTAACTGGAATCTCCCGGCACACAAGACTAGTGCCTCCAAGCTCAATCCAGTGATTTCCCAGTAATTCCTGGGGTAGACTGGTGCTACATACTAAGTTCCATATGTGAGAAGGTAGCTGAACGCCTTGTCCAAAATCATCCTACTGCTGAGAGTTGAGCTCACCCTCAGTCCCTCACAGTTCCACACTGCCTGCAGAGTGAGTTTCCCACGTCTTCACCAGAGACTTTTGCCAGAGGCCTCTGAGACGCAAGTTAACAATGCAGACCTGGACGGTATCTCCAGGTGCCGGAGAGTGGCAATCTGGGACCCTCCTTACTCAGAATACTGCTACCTTCACACTGTCATAAGAATGCAGCTAGTTGAGAGCTGGCTTCTAGGCATGCTTCCCTGTGAGAGTTGAGGACAGGGCAGAACCCTCCCGCATCCTGCCTGACGGTAGACGTTCCTGCTAACCTCCTTATGTTAGTGGCTGGGATAGGTTGTGGGAAAAGCATGTGTAAGCATTGGGCCTGAACTCCCGTGTATCTGAGTTGAATACAGCGATTTCCAACATCCTTCTTCAATAGGAGTGTAGCTAGGTTCCAACTCCCATGTCCGAGTGGGTAGCAGACATCTGCCTCCCATGCATACACACTTCTGAGAGTTGAGCTCATGGCCTGTAACCCTACATCGTGCCTGCCGCTACCTTTCGCTTCCAAAAGGCCTAGGCTCGCTGCTTGACGCAAGTGTTGGGAGAGGTAACTGGAATCTCCCGGCACACAAGACGAGTGCCTCCAAGCTCAATCAAGCGATTTCCTAGTAATTCCTGGGGTAGACTGGTGCTACATACTAAGTTCCATACGTGAGTAGGTAGTTGAATGCCTTGTCCAAAAACATCTTACTTCTGAGAGTTGAGCTCACCCTCAGTCCCTCACAGTTCCACACTGCCTGCAGAGTGAGTTTCGCACGTCTTCACCAGAGACGTTTGCCAGAGGCTTCTGAGACGCAACTTAACAATGCAGACCTGGAGGGTATCCCCAGGTGCAGTAGAGTGGTAATCTGGGAACCTCCTGTCTCAGAATACTGCTACCTTCACCCTGCCATAAGAATGCAGCTAGTTGACAGCTGGCTTCAAGGCATGCTTCCCTGTGAGAGCTAAGGACAGGGCACAACCCTCCCGCATCCTGCTTGACTGTAGAAGGAGCTGCTAACGTCCTCATGTTAGTGGCAGGGAAAGGTTGTGAGAAAAGCATGTGGAATCGTTGTGCCTGAACTCCCGTGTATCTGAGTTGAATACAGCGATTTCCAAAGTCCTTCTTCATCAGAGTGTAGCTAGGTTCCCACTCGCATGTCCGAGTGGGTAGCAGACATCTGCCACCCATGCATACCCACTTCTGAGAGTTGAGCTTATGGCCTGTAACCCTACCTCCTGCCTGCCGCTACCTTTCGCTTCCAAAAGGCCTAGGCTCGCTGCTTCAACGAAGTGTTGGGAGAGGTAACTGGAATCTGCCGGCACACAAGACTAGTGCCTCCAAGCTCAATCCAGCGATTTCCCAGTAATTCCTGGGGTAGACTGGTGCTACATACTAAGTTCCATATGTGAGAAGGTAGCTGAACGCCTTGTCCAAAATCATCTTACTGCTGAGAGTTGAGCTCATCCTCAGTCCCTCACAGTTCCACACTGCCTGCAGAGTGAGTTTCCCACGTCTTCACCAGAGACTTTTGCCAGAGACCTCTGAGACGCAAGTTAACACTGCAGACCTGGAGGGTGTCTCCAGGTGCAGTAGAGTGGTAATCTGGGAACCTCCTGTCTCAGAATACTGCTACCTTCACCCTGCCATAAGAATGCAGCTAGTTGACAGCTGGCTTCAAGGCTTGCTTCCGTGTGAGAGCTAAGGACAGGGCACAACCCTCCCGCATCCTGCTTGACTGTAGAAGGAGCTGCTGACGTCCTCATGTTAGTGGCAGGGAAAGGTTGTGAGAAAAGCATGTGGAATCGTTGTGCCTGAACCCACGTGTATCTGAGTTGAATACAGCGATTTCCAAAGTCCTTCTTCATCAGAGTGTAGCTAGGTTCCCACTCGCATGTCCGAGTGGGTAGCAGACATCTGCCTCCCATGCATACCCACTTCTGAGAGTTGAGCTTATGGCCTGTAACCCTACCTCCTGCCTGCAGCTACCTTTCGCTTCCAAAAGGCCTAGGCTCGCTGCTTGACGCAAGTGTTGGGAGAGGTAACTGGAATCTGCCGGCACACAAGACTAGTGCCTCCAAGCTCAATCCAGCGATTTCCCAGTAATTCCTGGGGTAGACTGGTCCTACATACTAAGTTCCATATGTGAGAAGGTAGCTGAACGCCTTGTCCAAAATCATCTTACTTCTGAGAGTTGAGCTCACCCTCAGTCCCTCACAGTTCCACACTGCCTGCAGAGTGAGTTTCCCACGTCTTCACCAGAGACGTTTGCCAGAGGCTATGAGACGCAAGTTAATGCAGACCTGGAGGGTTTCTCCAGGTGCAGTAGAGTGGTAATCTGGGAACCTCCTGTCTCAGAATACTGCTACCTTCACCCTGCCATAAGAATGCAGCCAGTTGACAGCTGGCTTCAAGGCATGCTTCCCTGTGAGAGCTAAGGACAGGGCACAACCCTCCCGCATCCTGCTTTACTGTAGAAGGAGCTGCTAACGTCCTCATGTAAGTGGCAGGGAAAGGTTGTGAGAAAAGCATGTGGAATCGTTGTGCCTGAACCCACGTGTATCTGAGTTGAATACAGCGATTTCCAAAGTCCTTCTTCATCAGAGTGTAGCTAGGTTCCCACTCGCATGTCCGAGTGGGTAGCAGACATCTGCCTCCCATGCATACCCACTTCTGAGAGTTGAGCTTATGGCCTGTAACCCTACCTCCTGCCTGCAGCTACCTTTCGCTTCCAAAAGGCCTAGGCTCGCTGCTTCACCGAAGTGTTGGGAGAGGTAACTGGAATCTCCCGGCACACAAGACTGGTGCCTCCAAGCTCAATCCAGCGATTTCCCAGTAATTTCTGGGGTAGACTGGTGCTACATACTAAGTTCCATATGTGAGAAGGTAGCTGAACGCCTTGTCCAAAATCATCTTACTGCTGAGAGTTGAGCTCACCCTCAGTCCCTCACAGTTCCACACTGCCTGCAGAGTGAGTTTCGCACGTCTTCACCAGAGACGTTTGCCAGAGGCTATGAGACGCAAGTTAACAATGCAGACCTGGACGGTGTCTCCAGGTGCAGTAGAGTGGTAATCTGGGAACCTCCTGTCTCAGAATACTGCTACCTTCACCCTGCCATAAGAATGCAGCTAGTTGACAGCTGGCTTCAAGGCATGCTTCCCTGTGAGAGCTAAGGACAGGGCACAACCCTCCCGCATCCTGCTTGACTGTAGAAGGAGCTGCTAAAGTCCTCATGTTAGTGGCAGGGAAAGGTTGTGAGAAAAGCATGTGGAATCGTTGTGCCTGAACCCATGTGTATCTGAGTTGAATACAGCGATTTCCAAAGTCCTTCTTCATCAGAGTGTAGCTAGGTTCCCACTCGCATGTCCGAGTGGGTAGCAGACATCTGCCTCCCATGCATACCCACTTCTGAGAGTTGAGCTTATGGCCTGTAACCCTACCTCCTGCCTGCAGCTACCTTTCGCTTCCAAAAGGCCTAGGCTCGCTGCTTCACCGAAGTGTTGGGAGAGGTAACTGGAATCTCCCGGCACACAAGACTAGTGCCTCCAAGCTCAATCCAGCGATTTCCCAGTAATTCCTGGGGTAGACTGGTGCTACATACTAAGTTCCATATGTGAGAAGGTAGCTGAACGCCTTGTCCAAAATCATCTTCCTGCTGAGAGATGAGCTCACCCTCAGTCCCTCACAGTTCCACACTGCCTGCAGAGTGAGTTTCCCACGTCTTCACCATAGACTTTTGCCAGAGGCCTCTGAGACGCAAGTTAACAATGCAGACCTGGACGGTATCTCCAGGTGCAGTAGAGTGGTAATCTGGGAACCTCCTTACTCAGAATACTGCTACCTTCACACTGTCATAAGAATGCAGCTAGTTGAGAGCTGGCTTCTAGGCATGCTTCCCTGTGAGAGCTGAGGACAGGGCAGAACCCTCCCGCATCCTGCCTGACTGTAGACGTACCTGCTAACCTCCTTATGTTAGTGGCCGGGATAGGTTGTGGGAAAAGCATGTGTAAGCATTGGGCCTGAACTCCCGTGTATCTGAGATGAATACAGCGATTTCCAACATCCTTCTTCAATAGGAGTGTAGCTAGGTTCCAACTCCCATGTCCGAGTGGGTAGCAGACATCTGCCTCCCATGCATACACACTTCTGAGAGTTGAGCTCATGGCCTGTAACCCTACATCCTGCCTGCCGCTACCTTTCTCTTCCAAAAGGCCTAGGCTCGCTGCTTGACGCAAGTGTTGGGAGAGGTAACTGGAATCTCCCGGCACACAAGACGAGTGCCTCCAAGCTCAATCAAGCGATTTCCTAGCAATTCCTGGGTAGACTGGTGCTACATACTAAGTTCCATACGTGAGTAGGTAGTAGAACGCCTTGACCAAAAACATCTTACTTCTGAGAGTTTAGCTCACCCACAGTCCCTCACAGTTCCACACTGCCTGCAGAGTGAGTTTCGCACGTCTTCACCAGAGACGTTTGCCAGAGGCTTCTGAGACGCAAGTTAACAATGCAGACCTGGAGGGTATCCCCAGGTGCAGTAGAGTGGTAATCTGGGAACCTCCTGTCTCAGAATACTGCTACCTTCACCCTGCCATAAGAATGCAGCTAGTTGACAGCTGGCTTCAAGGCATGCTTCCCTGTGAGAGCTAAGGACAGGGCACAACCCTCCCGCATCCTGCTTGACTGTAGAAGGAGATGCTAACGTCTTCATGTTAGTGGCAGGGAAAGGTTGTGAGAAAAGCATGTGGAATCGTTGTGCCTGAACTCCCGTGTATCTGAGTTGAATACAGCGATTTCCAAAGTCCTTCTTCATCAGAGTGTAGCTAGGTTCCCACTCGCATGTCCGAGTGGGTAGCAGACATCTGCCACCCATGCATACCCACTTCTGAGAGTTGAGCTTATGGCCTGTAACCCTACCTCCTGCCTGCCGCTACCTTTCGCTTCCAAAAGGCCTAGGCTCGCTGCTTCACCGAAGTGTTGGGAGAGGTAACTGGAATCTCCCGGCACACAAGACTAGTGCCTCCAAGCTCAATCCAGTGATTTCCCAGTAATTCCTGGGGTAGACTGGTGCTACATACTAAGTTCCATATGTGAGAAGGTAGCTGAACGCCTTGTCCAAAATCATCTTACTGCTGAGAGTTGAGCTCACCCTCAGTCCCTCACAGTTCCACACTGCCTGCAGAGTGAGTTTCCCACGTCTTCACCAGAGACTTTTGCCAGAGGCCTCTGAGACGCAAGTTAACACTGCAGACCTGGAGGGTGTCTCCAGGTGCAGTAGAGTGGTAATCTGGGAACCTCCTGTCTCAGAATACTGCTACCTTCACCCTGCCATAAGAATGCAGCTAGTTGACAGCTGGCTTCAAGACATGCTTCCCTGTGAGAGCTAAGGACAGGGCACAACCCTCCCGCATCCTGCTTGACTGTAGAAGGAGCTGCTAACGTCCTCATGTTAGTGGCAGGGAAAGGTTGTGAGAAAAGCATGTGGAATCGTTGTGCCTGAACCCACGTGTATCTGAGTTGAATACAGCGATTTCCAAAGTCCTTCTTCATCAGAGTGTAGCTAGGTTCCCACTCGCATGTCCGAGTGGGTAGCAGACATCTGCCTCCCATGCATACCCACTTCTGAGAGTTGAGCTTATGGCCTGTAACCCTACCTCCTGCCTGCAGCTACCTTTCGCTTCCAAAAGGCCTAGGCTCGCTGCTTCACCGAAGTGTTGGGAGAGGTAACTGGAATCTGCCGGCACACAAGACTAGTGCCTCCAAGCTCAATCCAGCGATTTCCCAGTAATTCCTGGGGTAGACTGGTCCTACATACTAAGTTCCATATGTGAGAAGGTAGCTGAACGCCTTGTCCAAAATCATCTTACTTCTGAGAGTTGAGCTCACCCTCAGTCCCTCACAGTTCCACACTGCCTGCAGAGTGAGTTTCCCACGTCTTCACCAGAGACGTTTGCCAGAGGCTATGAGACGCAAGTTAATGCAGACCTGGAGGGTTTCTCCAGGTGCAGTAGAGTGGTAATCTGGGAACCTCCTGTCTCAGAATACTGCTACCTTCACCCTGCCATAAGAATGCAGCCAGTTGACAGCTGGCTTCAAGGCATGCTTCCCTGTGAGAGCTAAGGACAGGGCACAACCCTCCCGCATCCTGCTTTACTGTAGAAGGAGCTGCTAACGTCCTCATGTAAGTGGCAGGGAAAGGTTGTGAGAAAAGCATGTGGAATCGTTGTGCCTGAACCCACGTGTATCTGAGTTGAATACAGCGATTTCCAAAGTCCTTCTTCATCAGAGTGTAGCTAGGTTCCCACTCGCATGTCCGAGTGGGTAGCAGACATCTGCCTCCCATGCATACCCACTTCTGAGAGTTGAGCTTATGGCCTGTAACCCTACCTCCTGCCTGCAGCTACCTTTCGCTTCCAAAAGGCCTAGGCTCGCTGCTTCACCGAAGTGTTGGGAGAGGTAACTGGAATCTCCCGGCACACAAGACTGGTGCCTCCAAGCTCAATCCAGCGATTTCCCAGTAATTTCTGGGGTAGACTGGTGCTACATACTAAGTTCCATATGTGAGAAGGTAGCTGAACGCCTTGTCCAAAATCATCTTACTGCTGAGAGTTGAGCTCACCCTCAGTCCCTCACAGTTCCACACTGCCTGCAGAGTGAGTTTCGCACGTCTTCACCAGAGACGTTTGCCAGAGGCTATGAGACGCAAGTTAACAATGCAGACCTGGACGGTGTCTCCAGGTGCAGTAGAGTGGTAATCTGGGAACCTCCTGTCTCAGAATACTGCTACCTTCACCCTGCCATAAGAATGCAGCTAGTTGACAGCTGGCTTCAAGGCATGCTTCCCTGTGAGAGCTAAGGACAGGGCACAACCCTCCCGCATCCTGCTTGACTGTAGAAGGAGCTGCTAACGTCCTCATGTTAGTGGCAGGGAAAGGTTGTGAGAAAAGCATGTGGAATCGTTGTGCCTGAACCCACGTGTATCTGAGTTGAATACAGCGATTTCCAAAGTCCTTCTTCATCAGAGTGTAGCTAGGTTCCCACTCGCATGTACGAGTGGGTAGCAGACATCTGCCTCCCATGCATACCCACTTCTGAGAGTTGAGCTTATGGCCTGTAACCCTACCTCCTGCCTGCAGCTACCTTTCGCTTCCAAAAGGCCTAGGCTCGCTGCTTCACCGAAGTGTTGGGAGAGGTAACTGGAATCTCCCGGCACACAAGACTAGTGCCTCCAAGCTCAATCCAGCGATTTCCCAGTAATTCCTGGGGTAGACTGGTGCTACATACTAAGTTCCATATGTGAGAAGGTAGCTGAACGCCTTGTCCAAAATCATCTTCCTGCTGAGAGATGAGCTCACCCTCAGTCCCTCACAGTTCCACACTGCCTGCAGAGTGAGTTTCCCACGTCTTCACCAGAGACTTTTGCCAGAGGCCTCTGAGACGCAAGTTAACAATGCAGACCTGGACGGTATCTCCAGGTGCAGTAGAGTGGTAATCTGGGAACCTCCTTACTCAGAATACTGCTACCTTCACACTGTCATAAGAATGCAGCTAGTTGAGAGCTGGCTTCTAGGCATGCTTCCCTGTGAGAGCTGAGGACAGGGCAGAACCCTCCCGCATCCTGCCTGACTGTAGACGTACCTGCTAACCTCCTTATGTTAGTGGCCGGGATAGGTTGTGGGAAAAGCATGTGTAAGCATTGGGCCTGAACTCCCGTGTATCTGAGATGAATACAGCGATTTCCAACATCCTTCTTCAATAGGAGTGTAGCTAGGTTCCAACTCCCATGTCCGAGTGGGTAGCAGACATCTGCCTCCCATGCATACACACTTCTGAGAGTTGAGCTCATGGCCTGTAACCCTACATCCTGCCTACCGCTACCTTTCTCTTCCAAAAGGCCTAGGCTCGCTGCTTGACGCAAGTGTTGGGAGAGGTAACTGGAATCTCCCGGCACACAAGACGAGTGCCTCCAAGCTCAATCAAGCGATTTCCTAGCAATTCCTGGGTAGACTGGTGCTACATACTAAGTTCCATACGTGAGTAGGTAGTAGAACGCCTTGACCAAAAACATCTTACTTCTGAGAGTTTAGCTCACCCACAGTCCCTCACAGTTCCACACTGCCTGCAGAGTGAGTTTCGCACGTCTTCACCAGAGACGTTTGCCAGAGGCTTCTGAGACGCAAGTTAACAATGCAGACCTGGAGGGTATCCCCAGGTGCAGTAGAGTGGTAATCTGGGAACCTCCTGTCTCAGAATACTGCTACCTTCACCCTGCCATAAGAATGCAGCTAGTTGACAGCTGGCTTCAAGGCATGCTTCCCTGTGAGAGCTAAGGACAGGGCACAACCCTCCCGCATCCTGCTTGACTGTAGAAGGAGATGCTAACGTCTTCATGTTAGTGGCAGGGAAAGGTTGTGAGAAAAGCATGTGGAATCGTTGTGCCTGAACTCCCGTGTATCTGAGTTGAATACAGCGATTTCCAAAGTCCTTCTTCATCAGAGTGTAGCTAGGTTCCCACTCGCATGTCCGAGTGGGTAGCAGACATCTGCCACCCATGCATACCCACTTCTGAGAGTTGAGCTTATGGCCTGTAACCCTACCTCCTGCCTGCCGCTACCTTTCGCTTCCAAAAGGCCTAGGCTCGCTGCTTCACCGAAGTGTTGGGAGAGGTAACTGGAATCTCCCGGCACACAAGACTAGTGCCTCCAAGCTCAATCCAGTGATTTCCCAGTAATTCCTGGGGTAGACTGGTGCTACATACTAAGTTCCATATGTGAGAAGGTAGCTGAACGCCTTGTCCAAAATCATCTTACTGCTGAGAGTTGAGCTCACCCTCAGTCCCTCACAGTTCCACACTGCCTGCAGAGTGAGTTTCCCACGTCTTCACCAGAGACTTTTGCCAGAGGCCTCTGAGACGCAAGTTAACACTGCAGACCTGGAGGGTGTCTCCAGGTGCAGTAGAGTGGTAATCTGGGAACCTCCTGTCTCAGAATACTGCTACCTTCACCCTGCCATAAGAATGCAGCTAGTTGACAGCTGGCTTCAAGACATGCTTCCCTGTGAGAGCTAAGGACAGGGCACAACCCTCCCGCATCCTGCTTGACAGTAGAAGGAGCTGCTAACGTCCTCATGTTAGTGGCAGGGAAAGGTTGTGAGAAAAGCATGTGGAATCGTTGTGCCTGAACCCACGTGTATCTGAGTTGAATACAGCGATTTCCAAAGTCCTTCTTCATCAGAGTGTAGCTAGGTTCCCACTCGCATGTCCGAGTGGGTAGCAGACATCTGCCTCCCATGCATACCCACTTCTGAGAGTTGAGCTTATGGTCTGTAACCCTACCTCCTGCCTGCAGCTACCTTTCGCTTCCAAAAGGCCTAGGCTCGCTGCTTCACCGAAGTGTTGGGAGAGGTAACTGGAATCTGCCGGCACACAAGACTAGTGCCTCCAAGCTCAATCCAGCGATTTCCCAGTAATTCCTGGGGTAGACTGGTCCTACATACTAAGTTCCATATGTGAGAAGGTAGCTGAACGCCTTGTCCAAAATCATCTTACTTCTGAGAGTTGAGCTCACCCTCAGTCCCTCACAGTTCCACACTGCCTGCAGAGTGAGTTTCCCACGTCTTCACCAGAGACGTTTGCCAGAGGCTATGAGACGCAAGTTAATGCAGACCTGGAGGGTTTCTCCAGGTGCAGTAGAGTGGTAATCTGGGAACCTCCTGTCTCAGAATACTGCTACCTTCACCCTGCCATAAGAATGCAGCTAGTTGACAGCTGGCTTCAAGGCATGCTTCCCTGTGAGAGCTAAGGACAGGGCACAACCCTCCCGCATCCTGCTTGACTGTAGAAGGAGCTGCTAACGTCCTCATGTTAGTGGCAGGGAAAGGTTGTGAGAAAAGCATGTGGAATCGTTGTGCCTGAACTCCCGTGTATCTGAGTTGAATACAGCGATTTCCAAAGTCCTTCTTCATCAGAGTGTAGCTAGGTTCCCACTCGCATGTCCGAGTGGGTAGCAGACATCTGCCACCCATGCATACCCACTTCTGAGAGTTGAGCTTATGGCCTGTAACCCTACCTCCTGCCTGCAGCTACCTTTCGCTTCCAAAAGGCCTAGGCTCGCTGCTTCACCGAAGTGTTGGGAGAGGTAACTGGAATCTGCCGGCACACAAGACTAGTGCCTCCAAGCTCAATCCAGCGATTTCCCAGTAATTCCTGGGGTAGACTGGTGCTACATACTAAGTTCCATATGTGAGAAGGTAGCTGAACGCCTTGTCCAAAATCATCTTACTGCTGAGAGTTGAGCTCACCCTCAGTCCCTCACAGTTCCACACTGCCTGCAGAGTGAGTTTCCCACGTCTTCACCAGAGACTTTTGCCAGAGGCCTCTGAGACGCAAGTTAACAATGCAGACCTGGACGGTATCTCCAGGTGCCGGAGAGTGGCAATCTGGGACCCTCCTTACTCAGAATACTGCTACCTTCACACTGTCATAAGAATGCAGCTAGTTGAGAGCTGGCTTCTAGGCATGCTTCCCTGTGAGAGTTGAGGACAGGACAGAACCCTCCCGCATCCTGCCTGACGGTAGACGTTCCTGCTAACCTCCTTATGTTAGTGGCTGGGATAGGTTGTGGGAAAAGCATGTGTAAGCATTGGGCCTGAACTCCCGTGTATCTGAGTTGAATACAGCGATTTCCAACATCCTTCTTCAATAGGAGTGTAGCTAGGTTCCAACTCCCATGTCCGAGTGGGTAGCAGACATCTGCCTCCCATGCATACACACTTCTGAGAGTTGAGCTCATGGCTTGTAACCCTACATCGTGCCTGCCGCTACCTTTCGCTTCCAAAAGGCCTAGGCTCGCTGCTTGACGCAAGTGTTGGGAGAGGTAACTGGAATCTCCCGGCACACAAGACGAGTGCCTCCAAGCTCAATCAAGCGATTTCCTAGTAATTCCTGGGGTAGACTGGTGCTACATACTAAGTTCCATACGTGAGTAGGTAGTTGAATGCCTTGTCCAAAAACATCTTACTTCTGAGAGTTGAGCTCACCCTCAGTCCCTCACAGTTCCACACTGCCTGCAGAGTGAGTTTCGCACGTCTTCACCAGAGACGTTTGCCAGAGGCTTCTGAGACGCAACTTAACAATGCAGACCTGGAGGGTATCCCCAGGTGCAGTAGAGTGGTAATCTGGGAACCTCCTGTCTCAGAATACTGCTACCTTCACCCTGCCATAAGAATGCAGCTAGTTGACAGCTGGCTTCAAGGCATGCTTCCCTGTGAGAGCTAAGGACAGGGCACAACCCTCCCGCATCCTGCTTGACTGTAGAAGGAGCTGCTAACGTCCTCATGTTAGTGGCAGGGAAAGGTTGTGAGAAAAGCATGTGGAATCGTTGTGCCTGAACTCACGTGTATCTGAGTTGAATACAGCGATTTCCAAAGTCCTTCTTCATCAGAGTGTAGCTAGGTTCCCACTCGCATGTCCGAGTGGGTAGCAGACATCTGCCACCCATGCATACCCACTTCTGAGAGTTGAGCTTATGGCCTGTAACCCTACCTCCTGCCTGCAGCTACCTTTCGCTTCCAAAAGGCCTAGGCTCGCTGCTTCACCGAAGTGTTGGGAGAGGTAACTGGAATCTGCCGGCACACAAGACTAGTGTCTCCAAGCTCAATCCAGCGATTTCCCAGTAATTCCTGGGGTAGACTGGTGCTACATACTAAGTTCCATATGTGAGAAGGTAGCTGAACGCCTTGTCCAAAATCATCTTCCTGCTGAGAGATGAGCTCACCCTCAGTCCCTCACAGTTCCACACTGCCTGCAGAGTGAGTTTCCCACGTCTTCACCAGAGACTTTTGCCAGAGGCCTCTGAGACGCAAGTTAACAATGCAGACCTGGACGGTATCTCCAGGTGCAGTAGAGTGGTAATCTGGGAACCTCCTTACTCAGAATACTGCTACCTTCACACTGTCATAAGAATGCAGCTAGTTGAGAGCTGGCTTCTAGGCATGCTTCCCTGTGAGAGCTGAGGACAGGGCAGAACCCTCCCGCATCCTGCCTGACTGTAGACGTACCTGCTAACCTCCTTATGTTAGTGGCCGGGATAGGTTGTGGGAAAAGCATGTGTAAGCATTGGGCCTGAACTCCCGTGTATCTGAGATGAATACAGCGATTTCCAACATCCTTCTTCAATAGGAGTGTAGCTAGGTTCCAACTCCCATGTCCGAGTGGGTAGCAGACATCTGCCTCCCATGCATACACACTTCTGAGAGTTGAGCTCATGGCCTGTAACCCTACATCCTGCCTGCCGCTACCTTTCTCTTCCAAAAGGCCTAGGCTCGCTGCTTGACGCAAGTGTTGGGAGAGGTAACTGGAATCTCCCGGCACATAAGACGAGTGCCTCCAAGCTCAATCAAGCGATTTCCTAGCAATTCCTGGGGTAGACTGGTCCTACATACTAAGTTCCATATGTGAGAAGGTAGCTGAACGCCTTGTCCAAAATCATCTTACTTCTGAGAGTTGAGCTCACCCTCAGTCCCTCACAGTTCCACACTGCCTGCAGAGTGAGTTTCCCACGTCTTCACCAGAGACGTTTGCCAGAGGCTATGAGACGCAAGTTAATGCAGACCTGGAGGGTTTCTCCAGGTGCAGTAGAGTGGTAATCTGGGAACCTCCTGTCTCAGAATACTGCTACCTTCACCCTGCCATAAGAATGCAGCTAGTTGACAGCTGGCTTCAAGGCATGCTTCCCTGTGAGAGCTGAGGACAGGGCAGGACCCTCCCGCATCCTGCCTGACTGTAGAAGGAGCTGCTAACGTCCTCATGTTAGTGGCAGGGAAAGGTTGTGAGAAAAGCATGTGGAATCGTTGTGCCTGAACCCACGTGTATCTGAGTTGAATACAGCGATTTCCAAAGTCCTTCTTCATCAGAGTGTAGCTAGGTTCCCACTCGCATGTCCGAGTGGGTAGCAGACATCTGCCTCCCATGCATACCCACTTCTGAGAGTTGAGCTTATGGCCTGTAACCCTACCTCCTGCCTGCAGCTACCTTTCGCTTCCAAAAGGCCTAGGCTCGCTGCTTCACCGAAGTGTTGGGAGAGGTAACTGGAATCTGCCGGCACACAAGACTAGTGCCTCCAAGCTCAATCCAGCGATTTCCCAGTAATTCCTGGGGTAGACTGGTCCTACATACTAAGTTCCATATGTGAGAAGGTAGCTGAACGCCTTGTCCAAAATCATCTTACTTCTGAGAGTTGAGCTCACCCTCAGTCCCTCACAGTTCCACACTGCCTGCAGAGTGAGTTTCCCACGTCTTCACCAGAGACGTTTGCCAGAGGCTATGAGACGCAAGTTAATGCAGACCTGGAGGGTTTCTCCAGGTGCAGTAGAGTGGTAATCTGGGAACCTCCTGTCTCAGAATACTGCTACCTTCACCCTGCCATAAGAATGCAGCTAGTTGACAGCTGGCTTCAAGGCATGCTTCCCTGTGAGAGCTAAGGACAGGGCACAACCCTCCCGCATCCTGCTTGACTGTAGAAGGAGCTGCTAACGTCCTCATGTTAGTGGCAGGGAAAGGTTGTGAGAAAAGCATGTGGAATCGTTGTGCCTGAACTCCCGTGTATCTGAGTTGAATACAGCGATTTCCAAAGTCCTTCTTCATCAGAGTGTAGCTAGGTTCCCACTCGCATGTCCGAGTGGGTAGCAGACATCTGCCACCCATGCATACCCACTTCTGAGAGTTGAGCTTATGGCCTGTAACCCTACCTCCTGCCTGCAGCTACCTTTCGCTTCCAAAAGGCCTAGGCTCGCTGCTTCACCGAAGTGTTGGGAGAGGTAACTGGAATCTGCCGGCACACAAGACTAGTGCCTCCAAGCTCAATCCAGCGATTTCCCAGTAATTCCTGGGGTAGACTGGTGCTACATACTAAGTTCCATATGTGAGAAGGTAGCTGAACGCCTTGTCCAAAATCATCCTACTGCTGAGAGTTGAGCTCACCCTCAGTCCCTCACAGTTCCACACTGCCTGCAGAGTTTCCCACGTCTTCACCAGAGACTTTTGCCAGAGGCCTCTGAGACGCAAGTTAACACTGCAGACCTGGAGGGTGTCTCCAGGTGCAGTAGAGTGGTAATCTGGGAACCTCCTGTCTCAGAATACTGCTACCTTCACCCTGCCATAAGAATGCAGCTAGTTGACAGCTGGCTTCAAGGCATGCTTCCCTGTGAGAGCTAAGGACAGGGCACAACCCTCCCGCATCCTGCTTGACTGTAGAAGGAGCTGCTAACGTCCTCATATTAGTGGCAGGGAAAGGTTGTGAGAAAAGCATGTGGAATCGTTGTGCCTGAACCCACGTGTATCTGAGTTGAATACAGCGATTTCCAAAGTCCTTCTTCATCAGAGTGTAGCTAGGTTCCCACTCGCATGTCCGAGTGGGTAGCAGACATCTGCCTCCCATGCATACCCACTTCTGAGAGTTGAGCTTATGGCCTGTAACCCTACCTCCTGCCTGCAGCTACCTTTCGCTTCCAAAAGGCCTAGGCTCGCTGCTTGACGCAAGTGTTGGGAGAGGTAACTGGAATCTGCCGGCACACAAGACTAGTGCCTCCAAGCTCAATCCAGCGATTTCCCAGTAATTCCTGGGGTAGACTGGTCCTACATACTAAGTTCCATATGTGAGAAGGTAGCTGAACGCCTTGTCCAAAATCATCTTACTTCTGAGAGTTGAGCTCACCCTCAGTCCCTCACAGTTCCACACTGCCTGCAGAGTGAGTTTCCCACGTCTTCACCAGAGACGTTTGCCAGAGGCTATGAGACGCAAGTTAATGCAGACCTGGAGGGTTTCTCCAGGTGCAGTAGAGTGGTAATCTGGGAACCTCCTGTCTCAGAATACTGCTACCTTCACCCTGCCATAAGAATGCAGCCAGTTGACAGCTGGCTTCAAGGCATGCTTCCCTGTGAGAGCTAAGGACAGGGCACAACCCTCCCGCATCCTGCTTTACTGTAGAAGGAGCTGCTAACGTCCTCATGTAAGTGGCAGGGAAAGGTTGTGAGAAAAGCATGTGGAATCGTTGTGCCTGAACCCACGTGTATCTGAGTTGAATACAGCGATTTCCAAAGTCCTTCTTCATCAGAGTGTAGCTAGGTTCCCACTCGCATGTCCGAGTGGGTAGCAGACATCTGCCTCCCATGCATACCCACTTCTGAGAGTTGAGCTTATGGCCTGTAACCCTACCTCCTGCCTGCAGCTACCTTTCGCTTCCAAAAGGCCTAGGCTCGCTGCTTCACCGAAGTGTTGGGAGAGGTAACTGGAATCTCCCGGCACACAAGACTAGTGCCTCCAAGCTCAATCCAGCGATTTCCCAGTAATTCCTGGGGTAGACTGGTGCTACATACTAAGTTCCATATGTGAGAAGGTAGCTGAACGCCTTGTCCAAAATCATCTTCCTGCTGAGAGATGAGCTCACCCTCAGTCCCTCACAGTTCCACACTGCCTGCAGAGTGAGTTTCCCACGTCTTCACCAGAGACTTTTGCCAGAGGCCTCTGAGACGCAAGTTAACAATGCAGACCTGGACGGTATCTCCAGGTGCAGTAGAGTGGTAATCTGGGAACCTCCTTACTCAGAATACTGCTACCTTCACACTGTCATAAGAATGCAGCTAGTTGAGAGCTGGCTTCTAGGCATGCTTCCCTGTGAGAGCTGAGGACAGGGCAGAACCCTCCCGCATCCTGCCTGACTGTAGACGTACCTGCTAACCTCGTTATGTTAGTGGCCGGGATAGGTTGTGGGAAAAGCATGTGTAAGCATTGGGCCTGAACTCCCGTGTATCTGAGATGAATACAGCGATTTCCAACATCCTTCTTCAATAGGAGTGTAGCTAGGTTCCAACTCCCATGTCCGAGTGGGTAGCAGACATCTGCCTCCCATGCATACACACTTCTGAGAGTTGAGCTCATGGCCTGTAACCCTACATCCTGCCTGCCGCTACCTTTCTCTTCCAAAAGGCCTAGGCTCGCTGCTTGACGCAAGTGTTGGGAGAGGTAACTGGAATCTCCCGGCACACAAGACGAGTGCCTCCAAGCTCAATCAAGCGATTTCCTAGCAATTCCTGGGTAGACTGGTGCTACATACTAAGTTCCATACGTGAGTAGGTAGTAGAACGCCTTGACCAAAAACATCTTACTTCTGAGAGTTTAGCTCACCCACAGTCCCTCACAGTTCCACACTGCCTGCAGAGTGAGTTTCGCACGTCTTCACCAGAGACGTTTGCCAGAGGCTTCTGAGACGCAAGTTAACAATGCAGACCTGGAGGGTATCCCCAGGTGCAGTAGAGTGGTAATCTGGGAACCTCCTGTCTCAGAATACTGCTACCTTCACCCTGCCATAAGAATGCAGCTAGTTGACAGCTGGCTTCAAGGCATGCTTCCCTGTGAGAGCTAAGGACAGGGCACAACCCTCCCGCATCCTGCTTGACTGTAGAAGGAGCTGCTAACGTCCTCATGTTAGTGGCAGGGAAAGGTTGTGAGAAAAGCATGTGGAATCGTTGTGCCTGAACTCCCGTGTATCTGAGTTGAATACAGCGATTTCCAAAGTCCTTCTTCATCAGAGTGTAGCTAGGTTCCCACTCGCATGTCCGAGTGGGTAGCAGACATCTGCCACCCATGCATACCCACTTCTGAGAGTTGAGCTTATGGCCTGTAACCCTACCTCCTGCCTGCAGCTACCTTTCGCTTCCAAAAGGCCTAGGCTCGCTGCTTCACCGAAGTGTTGGGAGAGGTAACTGGAATCTGCCGGCACACAAGACTAGTGCCTCCAAGCTCAATCCAGCGATTTCCCAGTAATTCCTGGGGTAGACTGGTGCTACATACTAAGTTCCATATGTGAGAAGGTAGCTGAACGCCTTGTCCAAAATCATCCTACTGCTGAGAGTTGAGCTCACCCTCAGTCCCTCACAGTTCCACACTGCCTGCAGAGTTTCCCACGTCTTCACCAGAGACTTTTGCCAGAGGCCTCTGAGACGCAAGTTAACACTGCAGACCTGGAGGGTGTCTCCAGGTGCAGTAGAGTGGTAATCTGGGAACCTACTGTCTCAGAATACTGCTACCTTCACCCTGCCATAAGAATGCAGCTAGTTGACAGCTGGCTTCAAGGCATGCTTCCCTGTGAGAGCTAAGGACAGGGCACAACCCTCCCGCATCCTGCTTGACTGTAGAAGGAGCTGCTAACGTCCTCATATTAGTGGCAGGGAAAGGTTGTGAGAAAAGCATGTGGAATCGTTGTGCCTGAACTCCCGTGTATCTGAGTTGAATACAGCGATTTCCAAAGTCCTTCTTCATCAGAGTGTAGCTAGGTTCCCACTCGCATGTCCGAGTGGGTAGCAGACATCTGCCACCCATGCATACCCACTTCTGAGAGTTGAGCTTATGGCCTGTAACCCTACCTCCTGCCTGCCGCTACCTTTCGCTTCCAAAAGGCCTAGGCTCGCTGCTTCACCGAAGTGTTGGGAGAGGTAACTGGAATCTCCCGGCACACAAGACTAGTGCCTCCAAGCTCAATCCAGTGATTTCCCAGTAATTCCTGGGGTAGACTGGTGCTACATACTAAGTTCCATATGTGAGAAGGTAGCTGAACGCCTTGTCCAAAATCATCCTACTGCTGAGAGTTGAGCTCACCCTCAGTCCCTCACAGTTCCACACTGCCTGCAGAGTGAGTTTCCCACGTCTTCACCAGAGACTTTTGCCAGAGGCCTCTGAGACGCAAGTTAACAATGCAGACCTGGACGGTATCTCCAGGTGCCGGAGAGTGGCAATCTGGGACCCTCCTTACTCAGAATACTGCTACCTTCACACTGTCATAAGAATGCAGCTAGTTGAGAGCTGGCTTCTAGGCATGCTTCCCTGTGAGAGTTGAGGACAGGGCAGAACCCTCCCGCATCCTGCCTGACGGTAGACGTTCCTGCTAACCTCCTTATGTTAGTGGCTGGGATAGGTTGTGGGAAAAGCATGTGTAAGCATTGGGCCTGAACTCCCGTGTATCTGAGTTGAATACAGCGATTTCCAACATCCTTCTTCAATAGGAGTGTAGCTAGGTTCCAACTCCCATGTCCGAGTGGGTAGCAGACATCTGCCTCCCATGCATACACACTTCTGAGAGTTGAGCTCATGGCCTGTAACCCTACATCGTGCCTGCCGCTACCTTTCGCTTCCAAAAGGCCTAGGCTCGCTGCTTGACGCAAGTGTTGGGAGAGGTAACTGGAATCTCCCGGCACACAAGACGAGTGCCTCCAAGCTCAATCAAGCGATTTCCTAGTAATTCCTGGGGTAGACTGGTGCTACATACTAAGTTCCATACGTGAGTAGGTAGTTGAATGCCTTGTCCAAAAACATCTTACTTCTGAGAGTTGAGCTCACCCTCAGTCCCTCACAGTTCCACACTGCCTGCAGAGTGAGTTTCGCACGTCTTCACCAGAGACGTTTGCCAGAGGCTTCTGAGACGCAACTTAACAATGCAGACCTGGAGGGTATCCCCAGGTGCAGTAGAGTGGTAATCTGGGAACCTCCTGTCTCAGAATACTGCTACCTTCACCCTGCCATAAGAATGCAGCTAGTTGACAGCTGGCTTCAAGGCATGCTTCCCTGTGAGAGCTAAGGACAGGGCACAACCCTCCCGCATCCTGCTTGACTGTAGAAGGAGCTGCTAACGTCCTCATGTTAGTGGCAGGGAAAGGTTGTGAGAAAAGCATGTGGAATCGTTGTGCCTGAACTCCCGTGTATCTGAGTTGAATACAGCGATTTCCAAAGTCCTTCTTCATCAGAGTGTAGCTAGGTTCCCACTCGCATGTCCGAGTGGGTAGCAGACATCTGCCACCCATGCATACCCACTTCTGAGAGTTGAGCTTATGGCCTGTAACCCTACCTCCTGCCTGCCGCTACCTTTCGCTTCCAAAAGGCCTAGGCTCGCTGCTTCAACGAAGTGTTGGGAGAGGTAACTGGAATCTGCCGGCACACAAGACTAGTGCCTCCAAGCTCAATCCAGCGATTTCCCAGTAATTCCTGGGGTAGACTGGTGCTACATACTAAGTTCCATATGTGAGAAGGTAGCTGAACGCCTTGTCCAAAATCATCTTACTGCTGAGAGTTGAGCTCATCCTCAGTCCCTCACAGTTCCACACTGCCTGCAGAGTGAGTTTCCCACGTCTTCACCAGAGACTTTTGCCAGAGACCTCTGAGACGCAAGTTAACACTGCAGACCTGGAGGGTGTCTCCAGGTGCAGTAGAGTGGTAATCTGGGAACCTCCTGTCTCAGAATACTGCTACCTTCACCCTGCCATAAGAATGCAGCTAGTTGACAGCTGGCTTCAAGGCTTGCTTCCGTGTGAGAGCTAAGGACAGGGCACAACCCTCCCGCATCCTGCTTGACTGTAGAAGGAGCTGCTGACGTCCTCATGTTAGTGGCAGGGAAAGGTTGTGAGAAAAGCATGTGGAATCGTTGTGCCTGAACCCACGTGTATCTGAGTTGAATACAGCGATTTCCAAAGTCCTTCTTCATCAGAGTGTAGCTAGGTTCCCACTCGCATGTCCGAGTGGGTAGCAGACATCTGCCTCCCATGCATACCCACTTCTGAGAGTTGAGCTTATGGCCTGTAACCCTACCTCCTGCCTGCAGCTACCTTTCGCTTCCAAAAGGCCTAGGCTCGCTGCTTGACGCAAGTGTTGGGAGAGGTAACTGGAATCTGCCGGCACACAAGACTAGTGCCTCCAAGCTCAATCCAGCGATTTCCCAGTAATTCCTGGGGTAGACTGGTCCTACATACTAAGTTCCATATGTGAGAAGGTAGCTGAACGCCTTGTCCAAAATCATCTTACTTCTGAGAGTTGAGCTCACCCTCAGTCCCTCACAGTTCCACACTGCCTGCAGAGTGAGTTTCCCACGTCTTCACCAGAGACGTTTGCCAGAGGCTATGAGACGCAAGTTAATGCAGACCTGGAGGGTTTCTCCAGGTGCAGTAGAGTGGTAATCTGGGAACCTCCTGTCTCAGAATACTGCTACCTTCACCCTGCCATAAGAATGCAGCCAGTTGACAGCTGGCTTCAAGGCATGCTTCCCTGTGAGAGCTAAGGACAGGGCACAACCCTCCCGCATCCTGCTTTACTGTAGAAGGAGCTGCTAACGTCCTCATGTAAGTGGCAGGGAAAGGTTGTGAGAAAAGCATGTGGAATCGTTGTGCCTGAACCCACGTGTATCTGAGTTGAATACAGCGATTTCCAAAGTCCTTCTTCATCAGAGTGTAGCTAGGTTCCCACTCGCATGTCCGAGTGGGTAGCAGACATCTGCCTCCCATGCATACCCACTTCTGAGAGTTGAGCTTATGGCCTGTAACCCTACCTCCTGCCTGCAGCTACCTTTCGCTTCCAAAAGGCCTAGGCTCGCTGCTTCACCGAAGTGTTGGGAGAGGTAACTGGAATCTCCCGGCACACAAGACTGGTGCCTCCAAGCTCAATCCAGCGATTTCCCAGTAATTTCTGGGGTAGACTGGTGCTACATACTAAGTTCCATATGTGAGAAGGTAGCTGAACGCCTTGTCCAAAATCATCTTACTGCTGAGAGTTGAGCTCACCCTCAGTCCCTCACAGTTCCACACTGCCTGCAGAGTGAGTTTCGCACGTCTTCACCAGAGACGTTTGCCAGAGGCTATGAGACGCAAGTTAACAATGCAGACCTGGACGGTGTCTCCAGGTGCAGTAGAGTGGTAATCTGGGAACCTCCTGTCTCAGAATACTGCTACCTTCACCCTGCCATAAGAATGCAGCTAGTTGACAGCTGGCTTCAAGGCATGCTTCCCTGTGAGAGCTAAGGACAGGGCACAACCCTCCCGCATCCTGCTTGACTGTAGAAGGAGCTGCTAAAGTCCTCATGTTAGTGGCAGGGAAAGGTTGTGAGAAAAGCATGTGGAATCGTTGTGCCTGAACCCATGTGTATCTGAGTTGAATACAGCGATTTCCAAAGTCCTTCTTCATCAGAGTGTAGCTAGGTTCCCACTCGCATGTCCGAGTGGGTAGCAGACATCTGCCTCCCATGCATACCCACTTCTGAGAGTTGAGCTTATGGCCTGTAACCCTACCTCCTGCCTGCAGCTACCTTTCGCTTCCAAAAGGCCTAGGCTCGCTGCTTCACCGAAGTGTTGGGAGAGGTAACTGGAATCTCCCGGCACACAAGACTAGTGCCTCCAAGCTCAATCCAGCGATTTCCCAGTAATTCCTGGGGTAGACTGGTGCTACATACTAAGTTCCATATGTGAGAAGGTAGCTGAACGCCTTGTCCAAAATCATCTTCCTGCTGAGAGATGAGCTCACCCTCAGTCCCTCACAGTTCCACACTGCCTGCAGAGTGAGTTTCCCACGTCTTCACCATAGACTTTTGCCAGAGGCCTCTGAGACGCAAGTTAACAATGCAGACCTGGACGGTATCTCCAGGTGCAGTAGAGTGGTAATCTGGGAACCTCCTTACTCAGAATACTGCTACCTTCACACTGTCATAAGAATGCAGCTAGTTGAGAGCTGGCTTCTAGGCATGCTTCCCTGTGAGAGCTGAGGACAGGGCAGAACCCTCCCGCATCCTGCCTGACTGTAGACGTACCTGCTAACCTCCTTATGTTAGTGGCCGGGATAGGTTGTGGGAAAAGCATGTGTAAGCATTGGGCCTGAACTCCCGTGTATCTGAGATGAATACAGCGATTTCCAACATCCTTCTTCAATAGGAGTGTAGCTAGGTTCCAACTCCCATGTCCGAGTGGGTAGCAGACATCTGCCTCCCATGCATACACACTTCTGAGAGTTGAGCTCATGGCCTGTAACCCTACATCCTGCCTGCCGCTACCTTTCTCTTCCAAAAGGCCTAGGCTCGCTGCTTGACGCAAGTGTTGGGAGAGGTAACTGGAATCTCCCGGCACACAAGACGAGTGCCTCCAAGCTCAATCAAGCGATTTCCTAGCAATTCCTGGGTAGACTGGTGCTACATACTAAGTTCCATACGTGAGTAGGTAGTAGAACGCCTTGACCAAAAACATCTTACTTCTGAGAGTTTAGCTCACCCACAGTCCCTCACAGTTCCACACTGCCTGCAGAGTGAGTTTCGCACGTCTTCACCAGAGACGTTTGCCAGAGGCTTCTGAGACGCAAGTTAACAATGCAGACCTGGAGGGTATCCCCAGGTGCAGTAGAGTGGTAATCTGGGAACCTCCTGTCTCAGAATACTGCTACCTTCACCCTGCCATAAGAATGCAGCTAGTTGACAGCTGGCTTCAAGGCATGCTTCCCTGTGAGAGCTAAGGACAGGGCACAACCCTCCCGCATCCTGCTTGACTGTAGAAGGAGATGCTAACGTCTTCATGTTAGTGGCAGGGAAAGGTTGTGAGAAAAGCATGTGGAATCGTTGTGCCTGAACTCCCGTGTATCTGAGTTGAATACAGCGATTTCCAAAGTCCTTCTTCATCAGAGTGTAGCTAGGTTCCCACTCGCATGTCCGAGTGGGTAGCAGACATCTGCCACCCATGCATACCCACTTCTGAGAGTTGAGCTTATGGCCTGTAACCCTACCTCCTGCCTGCCGCTACCTTTCGCTTCCAAAAGGCCTAGGCTCGCTGCTTCACCGAAGTGTTGGGAGAGGTAACTGGAATCTCCCGGCACACAAGACTAGTGCCTCCAAGCTCAATCCAGTGATTTCCCAGTAATTCCTGGGGTAGACTGGTGCTACATACTAAGTTCCATATGTGAGAAGGTAGCTGAACGCCTTGTCCAAAATCATCTTACTGCTGAGAGTTGAGCTCACCCTCAGTCCCTCACAGTTCCACACTGCCTGCAGAGTGAGTTTCCCACGTCTTCACCAGAGACTTTTGCCAGAGGCCTCTGAGACGCAAGTTAACACTGCAGACCTGGAGGGTGTCTCCAGGTGCAGTAGAGTGGTAATCTGGGAACCTCCTGTCTCAGAATACTGCTACCTTCACCCTGCCATAAGAATGCAGCTAGTTGACAGCTGGCTTCAAGACATGCTTCCCTGTGAGAGCTAAGGACAGGGCACAACCCTCCCGCATCCTGCTTGACTGTAGAAGGAGCTGCTAACGTCCTCATGTTAGTGGCAGGGAAAGGTTGTGAGAAAAGCATGTGGAATCGTTGTGCCTGAACCCACGTGTATCTGAGTTGAATACAGCGATTTCCAAAGTCCTTCTTCATCAGAGTGTAGCTAGGTTCCCACTCGCATGTCCGAGTGGGTAGCAGACATCTGCCTCCCATGCATACCCACTTCTGAGAGTTGAGCTTATGGCCTGTAACCCTACCTCCTGCCTGCAGCTACCTTTCGCTTCCAAAAGGCCTAGGCTCGCTGCTTCACCGAAGTGTTGGGAGAGGTAACTGGAATCTGCCGGCACACAAGACTAGTGCCTCCAAGCTCAATCCAGCGATTTCCCAGTAATTCCTGGGGTAGACTGGTCCTACATACTAAGTTCCATATGTGAGAAGGTAGCTGAACGCCTTGTCCAAAATCATCTTACTTCTGAGAGTTGAGCTCACCCTCAGTCCCTCACAGTTCCACACTGCCTGCAGAGTGAGTTTCCCACGTCTTCACCAGAGACGTTTGCCAGAGGCTATGAGACGCAAGTTAATGCAGACCTGGAGGGTTTCTCCAGGTGCAGTAGAGTGGTAATCTGGGAACCTCCTGTCTCAGAATACTGCTACCTTCACCCTGCCATAAGAATGCAGCCAGTTGACAGCTGGCTTCAAGGCATGCTTCCCTGTGAGAGCTAAGGACAGGGCACAACCCTCCCGCATCCTGCTTTACTGTAGAAGGAGCTGCTAACGTCCTCATGTAAGTGGCAGGGAAAGGTTGTGAGAAAAGCATGTGGAATCGTTGTGCCTGAACCCACGTGTATCTGAGTTGAATACAGCGATTTCCAAAGTCCTTCTTCATCAGAGTGTAGCTAGGTTCCCACTCGCATGTCCGAGTGGGTAGCAGACATCTGCCTCCCATGCATACCCACTTCTGAGAGTTGAGCTTATGGCCTGTAACCCTACCTCCTGCCTGCAGCTACCTTTCGCTTCCAAAAGGCCTAGGCTCGCTGCTTCACCGAAGTGTTGGGAGAGGTAACTGGAATCTCCCGGCACACAAGACTGGTGCCTCCAAGCTCAATCCAGCGATTTCCCAGTAATTTCTGGGGTAGACTGGTGCTACATACTAAGTTCCATATGTGAGAAGGTAGCTGAACGCCTTGTCCAAAATCATCTTACTGCTGAGAGTTGAGCTCACCCTCAGTCCCTCACAGTTCCACACTGCCTGCAGAGTGAGTTTCGCACGTCTTCACCAGAGACGTTTGCCAGAGGCTATGAGACGCAAGTTAACAATGCAGACCTGGACGGTGTCTCCAGGTGCAGTAGAGTGGTAATCTGGGAACCTCCTGTCTCAGAATACTGCTACCTTCACCCTGCCATAAGAATGCAGCTAGTTGACAGCTGGCTTCAAGGCATGCTTCCCTGTGAGAGCTAAGGACAGGGCACAACCCTCCCGCATCCTGCTTGACTGTAGAAGGAGCTGCTAACGTCCTCATGTTAGTGGCAGGGAAAGGTTGTGAGAAAAGCATGTGGAATCGTTGTGCCTGAACCCACGTGTATCTGAGTTGAATACAGCGATTTCCAAAGTCCTTCTTCATCAGAGTGTAGCTAGGTTCCCACTCGCATGTACGAGTGGGTAGCAGACATCTGCCTCCCATGCATACCCACTTCTGAGAGTTGAGCTTATGGCCTGTAACCCTACCTCCTGCCTGCAGCTACCTTTCGCTTCCAAAAGGCCTAGGCTCGCTGCTTCACCGAAGTGTTGGGAGAGGTAACTGGAATCTCCCGGCACACAAGACTAGTGCCTCCAAGCTCAATCCAGCGATTTCCCAGTAATTCCTGGGGTAGACTGGTGCTACATACTAAGTTCCATATGTGAGAAGGTAGCTGAACGCCTTGTCCAAAATCATCTTCCTGCTGAGAGATGAGCTCACCCTCAGTCCCTCACAGTTCCACACTGCCTGCAGAGTGAGTTTCCCACGTCTTCACCAGAGACTTTTGCCAGAGGCCTCTGAGACGCAAGTTAACAATGCAGACCTGGACGGTATCTCCAGGTGCAGTAGAGTGGTAATCTGGGAACCTCCTTACTCAGAATACTGCTACCTTCACACTGTCATAAGAATGCAGCTAGTTGAGAGCTGGCTTCTAGGCATGCTTCCCTGTGAGAGCTGAGGACAGGGCAGAACCCTCCCGCATCCTGCCTGACTGTAGACGTACCTGCTAACCTCCTTATGTTAGTGGCCGGGATAGGTTGTGGGAAAAGCATGTGTAAGCATTGGGCCTGAACTCCCGTGTATCTGAGATGAATACAGCGATTTCCAACATCCTTCTTCAATAGGAGTGTAGCTAGGTTCCAACTCCCATGTCCGAGTGGGTAGCAGACATCTGCCTCCCATGCATACACACTTCTGAGAGTTGAGCTCATGGCCTGTAACCCTACATCCTGCCTACCGCTACCTTTCTCTTCCAAAAGGCCTAGGCTCGCTGCTTGACGCAAGTGTTGGGAGAGGTAACTGGAATCTCCCGGCACACAAGACGAGTGCCTCCAAGCTCAATCAAGCGATTTCCTAGCAATTCCTGGGTAGACTGGTGCTACATACTAAGTTCCATACGTGAGTAGGTAGTAGAACGCCTTGACCAAAAACATCTTACTTCTGAGAGTTTAGCTCACCCACAGTCCCTCACAGTTCCACACTGCCTGCAGAGTGAGTTTCGCACGTCTTCACCAGAGACGTTTGCCAGAGGCTTCTGAGACGCAAGTTAACAATGCAGACCTGGAGGGTATCCCCAGGTGCAGTAGAGTGGTAATCTGGGAACCTCCTGTCTCAGAATACTGCTACCTTCACCCTGCCATAAGAATGCAGCTAGTTGACAGCTGGCTTCAAGGCATGCTTCCCTGTGAGAGCTAAGGACAGGGCACAACCCTCCCGCATCCTGCTTGACTGTAGAAGGAGATGCTAACGTCTTCATGTTAGTGGCAGGGAAAGGTTGTGAGAAAAGCATGTGGAATCGTTGTGCCTGAACTCCCGTGTATCTGAGTTGAATACAGTGATTTCCAAAGTCCTTCTTCATCAGAGTGTAGCTAGGTTCCCACTCGCATGTCCGAGTGGGTAGCAGACATCTGCCACCCATGCATACCCACTTCTGAGAGTTGAGCTTATGGCCTGTAACCCTACCTCCTGCCTGCCGCTACCTTTCGCTTCCAAAAGGCCTAGGCTCGCTGCTTCACCGAAGTGTTGGGAGAGGTAACTGGAATCTCCCGGCACACAAGACTAGTGCCTCCAAGCTCAATCCAGTGATTTCCCAGTAATTCCTGGGGTAGACTGGTGCTACATACTAAGTTCCATATGTGAGAAGGTAGCTGAACGCCTTGTCCAAAATCATCTTACTGCTGAGAGTTGAGCTCACCCTCAGTCCCTCACAGTTCCACACTGCCTGCAGAGTGAGTTTCCCACGTCTTCACCAGAGACTTTTGCCAGAGGCCTCTGAGACGCAAGTTAACACTGCAGACCTGGAGGGTGTCTCCAGGTGCAGTAGAGTGGTAATCTGGGAACCTCCTGTCTCAGAATACTGCTACCTTCACCCTGCCATAAGAATGCAGCTAGTTGACAGCTGGCTTCAAGACATGCTTCCCTGTGAGAGCTAAGGACAGGGCACAACCCTCCCGCATCCTGCTTGACAGTAGAAGGAGCTGCTAACGTCCTCATGTTAGTGGCAGGGAAAGGTTGTGAGAAAAGCATGTGGAATCGTTGTGCCTGAACCCACGTGTATCTGAGTTGAATACAGCGATTTCCAAAGTCCTTCTTCATCAGAGTGTAGCTAGGTTCCCACTCGCATGTCCGAGTGGGTAGCAGACATCTGCCTCCCATGCATACCCACTTCTGAGAGTTGAGCTTATGGCCTGTAACCCTACCTCCTGCCTGCAGCTACCTTTCGCTTCCAAAAGGCCTAGGCTCGCTGCTTCACCGAAGTGTTGGGAGAGGTAACTGGAATCTGCCGGCACACAAGACTAGTGCCTCCAAGCTCAATCCAGCGATTTCCCAGTAATTCCTGGGGTAGACTGGTCCTACATACTAAGTTCCATATGTGAGAAGGTAGCTGAACGCCTTGTCCAAAATCATCTTACTTCTGAGAGTTGAGCTCACCCTCAGTCCCTCACAGTTCCACACTGCCTGCAGAGTGAGTTTCCCACGTCTTCACCAGAGACGTTTGCCAGAGGCTATGAGACGCAAGTTAATGCAGACCTGGAGGGTTTCTCCAGGTGCAGTAGAGTGGTAATCTGGGAACCTCCTGTCTCAGAATACTGCTACCTTCACCCTGCCATAAGAATGCAGCTAGTTGACAGCTGGCTTCAAGGCATGCTTCCCTGTGAGAGCTAAGGACAGGGCACAACCCTCCCGCATCCTGCTTGACTGTAGAAGGAGCTGCTAACGTCCTCATGTTAGTGGCAGGGAAAGGTTGTGAGAAAAGCATGTGGAATCGTTGTGCCTGAACTCCCGTGTATCTGAGTTGAATACAGCGATTTCCAAAGTCCTTCTTCATCAGAGTGTAGCTAGGTTCCCACTCGCATGTCCGAGTGGGTAGCAGACATCTGCCACCCATGCATACCCACTTCTGAGAGTTGAGCTTATGGCCTGTAACCCTACCTCCTGCCTGCAGCTACCTTTCGCTTCCAAAAGGCCTAGGCTCGCTGCTTCACCGAAGTGTTGGGAGAGGTAACTGGAATCTGCCGGCACACAAGACTAGTGCCTCCAAGCTCAATCCAGCGATTTCCCAGTAATTCCTGGGGTAGACTGGTGCTACATACTAAGTTCCATATGTGAGAAGGTAGCTGAACGCCTTGTCCAAAATCATCTTACTGCTGAGAGTTGAGCTCACCCTCAGTCCCTCACAGTTCCACACTGCCTGCAGAGTGAGTTTCCCACGTCTTCACCAGAGACTTTTGCCAGAGGCCTCTGAGACGCAAGTTAACAATGCAGACCTGGACGGTATCTCCAGGTGCCGGAGAGTGGCAATCTGGGACCCTCCTTACTCAGAATACTGCTACCTTCACACTGTCATAAGAATGCAGCTAGTTGAGAGCTGGCTTCTAGGCATGCTTCCCTGTGAGAGTTGAGGACAGGACAGAACCCTCCCGCATCCTGCCTGACGGTAGACGTTCCTGCTAACCTCCTTATGTTAGTGGCTGGGATAGGTTGTGGGAAAAGCATGTGTAAGCATTGGGCCTGAACTCCCGTGTATCTGAGTTGAATACAGCGATTTCCAACATCCTTCTTCAATAGGAGTGTAGCTAGGTTCCAACTCCCATGTCCGAGTGGGTAGCAGACATCTGCCTCCCATGCATACACACTTCTGAGAGTTGAGCTCATGGCTTGTAACCCTACATCGTGCCTGCCGCTACCTTTCGCTTCCAAAAGGCCTAGGCTCGCTGCTTGACGCAAGTGTTGGGAGAGGTAACTGGAATCTCCCGGCACACAAGACGAGTGCCTCCAAGCTCAATCAAGCGATTTCCTAGTAATTCCTGGGGTAGACTGGTGCTACATACTAAGTTCCATACGTGAGTAGGTAGTTGAATGCCTTGTCCAAAAACATCTTACTTCTGAGAGTTGAGCTCACCCTCAGTCCCTCACAGTTCCACACTGCCTGCAGAGTGAGTTTCGCACGTCTTCACCAGAGACGTTTGCCAGAGGCTTCTGAGACGCAACTTAACAATGCAGACCTGGAGGGTATCCCCAGGTGCAGTAGAGTGGTAATCTGGGAACCTCCTGTCTCAGAATACTGCTACCTTCACCCTGCCATAAGAATGCAGCTAGTTGACAGCTGGCTTCAAGGCATGCTTCCCTGTGAGAGCTAAGGACAGGGCACAACCCTCCCGCATCCTGCTTGACTGTAGAAGGAGCTGCTAACGTCCTCATGTTAGTGGCAGGGAAAGGTTGTGAGAAAAGCATGTGGAATCGTTGTGCCTGAACTCACGTGTATCTGAGTTGAATACAGCGATTTCCAAAGTCCTTCTTCATCAGAGTGTAGCTAGGTTCCCACTCGCATGTCCGAGTGGGTAGCAGACATCTGCCACCCATGCATACCCACTTCTGAGAGTTGAGCTTATGGCCTGTAACCCTACCTCCTGCCTGCAGCTACCTTTCGCTTCCAAAAGGCCTAGGCTCGCTGCTTCACCGAAGTGTTGGGAGAGGTAACTGGAATCTGCCGGCACACAAGACTAGTGTCTCCAAGCTCAATCCAGCGATTTCCCAGTAATTCCTGGGGTAGACTGGTGCTACATACTAAGTTCCATATGTGAGAAGGTAGCTGAACGCCTTGTCCAAAATCATCTTCCTGCTGAGAGATGAGCTCACCCTCAGTCCCTCACAGTTCCACACTGCCTGCAGAGTGAGTTTCCCACGTCTTCACCAGAGACTTTTGCCAGAGGCCTCTGAGACGCAAGTTAACAATGCAGACCTGGACGGTATCTCCAGGTGCAGTAGAGTGGTAATCTGGGAACCTCCTTACTCAGAATACTGCTACCTTCACACTGTCATAAGAATGCAGCTAGTTGAGAGCTGGCTTCTAGGCATGCTTCCCTGTGAGAGCTGAGGACAGGGCAGAACCCTCCCGCATCCTGCCTGACTGTAGACGTACCTGCTAACCTCCTTATGTTAGTGGCCGGGATAGGTTGTGGGAAAAGCATGTGTAAGCATTGGGCCTGAACTCCCGTGTATCTGAGATGAATACAGCGATTTCCAACATCCTTCTTCAATAGGAGTGTAGCTAGGTTCCAACTCCCATGTCCGAGTGGGTAGCAGACATCTGCCTCCCATGCATACACACTTCTGAGAGTTGAGCTCATGGCCTGTAACCCTACATCCTGCCTGCCGCTACCTTTCTCTTCCAAAAGGCCTAGGCTCGCTGCTTGACGCAAGTGTTGGGAGAGGTAACTGGAATCTCCCGGCACATAAGACGAGTGCCTCCAAGCTCAATCAAGCGATTTCCTAGCAATTCCTGGGGTAGACTGGTCCTACATACTAAGTTCCATATGTGAGAAGGTAGCTGAACGCCTTGTCCAAAATCATCTTACTTCTGAGAGTTGAGCTCACCCTCAGTCCCTCACAGTTCCACACTGCCTGCAGAGTGAGTTTCCCACGTCTTCACCAGAGACGTTTGCCAGAGGCTATGAGACGCAAGTTAATGCAGACCTGGAGGGTTTCTCCAGGTGCAGTAGAGTGGTAATCTGGGAACCTCCTGTCTCAGAATACTGCTACCTTCAACCTGCCATAAGAATGCAGCTAGTTGACAGCTGGCTTCAAGGCATGCTTCCCTGTGAGAGCTAAGGACAGGGCACAACCCTCCCGCATCCTGCTTGACTGTAGAAGGAGCTGCTAACGTCCTCATGTTAGTGGCAGGGAAAGGTTGTGAGAAAAGCATGTGGAATCGTTGTGCCTGAACTCCCGAGTATCTGAGTTGAATACAGCGATTTCCAAAGTCTTTCTTCATCAGAGTGTAGCTAGGTTCCCACTCGCATGTCCGAGTGGGTAGCAGACATCTGCCACCCATGCATACCCACTTCTGAGAGTTGAGCTTATGGCCTGTAACCCTACCTCCTGCCTGCAGCTACCTTTCGCTTCCAAAAGGCCTAGGCTCGCTGCTTCACCGAAGTGTTGGGAGAGGTAACTGGATTCTGCCGGCACACAAGACTAGTGCCTCCAAGCTCAATCCAGCGATTTCCCAGTAATTCCTGGGGTAGACTGGTGCTACATACTAAGTTCCATATGTGAGAAGGTAGCTGAACGCCTTGTCCAAAATCATCCTACTGCTGAGAGTTGAGCTCACCCTCAGTCCCTCACAGTTCCACACTGCCTGCAGAGTGAGTTTCACACGTCTTCACCAGAGACGTTTGCCAGAGGCTATGAGACGCAAGTTAACAATGCAGACCTGGACGGTGTCTCCAGGTGCAGTAGAGTGGTAATCTGGGAACCTCCTGTCTCAGAATACTGCTACCTTCACCCTGCCATAAGAATGCAGCTAGTTGACAGCTGGCTTCAAGGCATGCTTCCCTGTGAGAGCTAAGGACAGGGCACAACCCTCCCGCATCCTGCTTGACTGTAGAAGGAGCTGCTAACGTCCTCATGTTAGTGGCAGGGAAAGGTTGTGAGAAAAGCATGTGGAATCGTTGTGCCTGAACCCACGTGTATCTGAGTTGAATACAGCGATTTCCAAAGTCCTTCTTCATCAGAGTGTAGCTAGGTTCCCACTCGCATGTCCGAGTGGGTAGCAGACATCTGCCTCCCATGCATACCCACTTCTGAGAGTTGAGCTTATGGCCTGTAACCCTACCTCCTGCCTGCCGCTACCTTTCGCTTCCAAAAGGCCTAGGCTCGCTGCTTCACCGAAGTGTTGGGAGAGGTAACTGGAATCTCCCGGCACACAAGACTAGTGCCTCCAAGCTCAATCCAGCGATTTCCCAGTAATTTCTGGGGTAGACTGGTGCTACATACTAAGTTCCATATGTGAGAAGGTAGCTGAACGCCTTGTCCAAAATCATCTTACTGCTGAGAGTTGAGCTCACCCTCAGTCCCTCACAGTTCCACACTGCCTGCAGAGTGAGTTTCGCACGTCTTCACCAGAGACGTTTGCCAGAGGCTATGAGACGCAAGTTAACAATGCAGACCTGGACGGCGTCTCCAGGTGCAGTAGAGTGGTAATCTGGGAACCTCCTGTCTCAGAATACTGCTACCTTCACCCTGCCATAAGAATGCAGCTAGTTGACAGCTGGCTTCAAGGCATGCTTCCCTGTGAGAGCTAAGGACAGGGCACAACCCTCCCGCATCCTGCTTGACTGTAGAAGGAGCTGCTAACGTCCTCATGTTAGTGGCAGGGAAAGGTTGTGAGAAAAGCATGTGGAATCGTTGTGCCTGAACCCACGTGTATCTGAGTTGAATACAGCGATTTCCAAAGTCCTTCTTCATCAGAGTGTATCTAGGTTCCCACTCGCATGTCCGAGTGGGTAGCAGACATCTGCCTCCCATGCATACCCACTTCTGAGAGTTGAGCTTATGGCCTGTAACCCTACCTCCTGCCTGCAGCTACCTTTCGCTTCCAAAAGGCCTAGGCTCGCTGCTTCACCGAAGTGTTGGGAGAGGTAACCCAAATCTGCCGGCACACAAGACTAGTGCCTCCAAGCTCAATCCAGCGATTTCCCAGTAATTCCTGGGGTAGAATGGTGCTACATACTAAGTTCCATATGTGAGAAGGTAGCTGAACGCCTTGTCCAAAATCATCCTACTGCTGAGAGTTGAGCTCACCCTCAGTCCCTCACAGTTCCACACTGCCTGCAGAGTGAGTTTCCCACGTCTTCACCAGAGACTTTTGCCAGAGGCCTCTGAGACGCAAGTTAACACTGCAGACCTGGAGGGTGTCTCCAGGTACAGTAGAGTGGTAATCTGGGAACCTCCTGTCTCAGAATACTGCTACCTTCACCCTGCCATAAGAATGCAGCTAGTTGACAGCTGGCTTCAAGGCATGCTTCCCTGTGAGAGCTAAGGACAGGGCACAACCCTCCCGCATCCTGCTTGACTGTAGAAGGAGCTGCTAACGTCCTCATGTTAGTGGCAGGGAAAGGTTGTGAGAAAAGCATGTGGAATCGTTGTGCCTGAACTTCCGTGTATCTGAGTTGAATACAGCGATTTCCAAAGTCCTTCTTCATCAGAGTGTAGCTAGGTTCCCACTCGCATGTCCGAGTGGGTAGCAGACATCTGCCACCCATGCATACCCACTTCTGAGAGTTGAGCTTATGGCCTGTAACCCTACCTCCTGCCTGCCGCTACCTTTCGCTTCCAAAAGGCCTAGGCTCGCTGCTTCACCGAAGTGTTGGGAGAGGTAACTGGAATCTCCCGGCACACAAGACTAGTGCCTCCAAGCTCAATCCAGCGATTTCCCAGTAATTCCTGGGGTAGACTGGTGCTACATACTAAGTTCCATATGTGAGAAGGTAGCTGAACGCCTTGTCCAAAATCATCCTACTGCTGAGAGTTGAGCTCACCCTCAGTCCCTCACAGTTCCACACTGCCTGCAGAGTGAGTTTCCCACGTCTTCACCAGAGACTTTTGCCAGAGGCCTCTGAGACGCAAGTTAACAATGCAGACCTGGACGGTATCTCCAGGTGCCGGAGAGTGGCAATCTGGGACCCTCCTTACTCAGAATACTGCTACCTTCACACTGTCATAAGAATGCAGCTAGTTGAGAGCTGGCTTCTAGGCATGCTTCCCTGTGAGAGTTGAGGACAGGGCAGAACCCTCCCGCATCCTGCCTGACGGTAGACGTTCCTGCTAACCTCCTTATGTTAGTGGCTGGGATAGGTTGTGGGAAAAGCATGTGTAAGCATTGGGCCTGAACTCCCGTGTATCTGAGTTGAATACAGCGATTTCCAACATCCTTCTTCAATAGGAGTGTAGCTAGGTTCCAACTCCCATGTCCGAGTGGGTAGCAGACATCTGCCTCCCATGCATACACACTTCTGAGAGTTGAGCTCATGGCCTGTAACCCTACATCGTGCCTGCCGCTACCTTTCGCTTCCAAAAGGCCTAGGCTCGCTGCTTGACGCAAGTGTTGGGAGAGGTAACTGGAATCTCCCGGCACACAAGACGAGTGCCTCCAAGCTCAATCAAGCGATTTCCTAGTAATTCCTGGGGTAGACTGGTGCTACATACTAAGTTCCATACGTGAGTAGGTAGTTGAATGCCTTGTCCAAAAACATCTTACTTCTGAGAGTTGAGCTCACCCTCAGTCCCTCACAGTTCCACACTGCCTGCAGAGTGAGTTTCGCACGTCTTCAACAGAGACGTTTGCCAGAGGCTTCTGAGACGCAACTTAACAATGCAGACCTGGAGGGTATCCCCAGGTGCAGTAGAGTGGTAATCTGGGAACCTCCTGTCTCAGAATACTGCTACCTTCACCCTGCCATAAGAATGCAGCTAGTTGACAGCTGGCTTCAAGGCATGCTTCCCTGTGAGAGCTAAGGACAGGGCACAACCCTCCCGCATCCTGCTTGACTGTAGTAGGAGCTGCTAACGTCCTCATGTTAGTGGCAGGGAAAGGTTGTGAGAAAAGCATGTGGAATCGTTGTGCCTGAACTCCCGTGTATCTGAGTTGAATACAGCGATTTCCAAAGTCCTTCTTCATCAGAATGTAGCTAGGTTCCCACTCGCATGTCCGAGTGGGTAGCAGATATCTGCCACCCATGCATACCCACTTCAGAGAGTTGAGCTTATGGCCTGTAACCCTACCTCCTGCCTGCCGCTACCTTTCGCTTCCAAAAGGCCTAGGCTCGCTGCTTCAACGAAGTGTTGGGAGAGGTAACTGGAATCTGCCGGCACACAAGACTAGTGCCTCCAAGCTCAATCCAGCGATTTCCCAGTAATTCCTGGGGTAGACTGGTGCTACATACTAAGTTCCATATGTGAGAAGGTAGCTGAACGCCTTGTCCAAAATCATCTTACTGCTGAGAGTTGAGCTCACCCTCAGTCCCTCACAGTTCCACACTGCCTGCAGAGTGAGTTTCTCACGTCTTCACCAGAGACTTTTGCCAGAGACCTCTGAGACGCAAGTTAACACTGCAGACCTGGAGGGTGTCTCCAGGTGCAGTAGAGTGGTAATCTGGGAACCTCCTGTCTCAGAATACTGCTACCTTCACCCTGCCATAAGAATGCAGCTAGTTGACAGCTGGCTTCAAGGCATGCTTCCCTGTGAGAGCTAAGGACAGGGCACAACCCTCCCGCATCCTGCTTGACTGTAGAAGGAGCTGCTAACGTCCTCATGTTAGTGGCAGGGAAAGGTTGTGAGAAAAGCATGTGGAATCGTTGTGCCTGAACTCCCGTGTATCTGAGTTGAATACAGCGATTTCCAAAGTCCTTCTTCATCAGAGTGTAGCTAGGTTCCCACTCGCATGTCCGAGTGGGTAGCAGACATCTGCCACCCATGCATACCCACTTCTGAGAGTTGAGCTTATGGCCTGTAACCCTACCTCCTGCCTGCAGCTACCTTTCGCTTCCAAAAGGCCTAGGCTCGCTGCTTCACCGAAGTGTTGGGAGAGGTAACTGGAATCTGCCGGCACACAAGACTAGTGCCTCCAAGCTCTATCCAGCGATTTCCCAGTAATTCCTGGGGTAGACTGGTGCTACATACTAAGTTCCATATGTGAGAAGGTAGCTGAACGCCTTGTCCAAAATCATCCTACTGCTGAGAGTTGAGCTCACCCTCAGTCCCTCACAGTTCCACACTGCCTGCAGAGTGAGTTTCCCACGTCTTCACCAGAGACTTTTGCCAGAGGCCTCTGAGACGCAAGTTAACACTGCAGACCTGGAGGGTGTCTCCAGGTGCAGTAGAGTGGTAATCTGGGAACCTCCTGTCTCAGAATACTGCTACCTTCACCCTGCCATAAGAATGCAGCTAGTTGACAGCTGGCTTCAAGGCATGCTTCCCTGTGAGAGCTAAGGACAGGGCACAACACTCCCGCATCCTGCTTGACTGTAGAAGGAGCTGCTAACGTCCTCATGTTAGTGGCAGGGAAAGGTTGTGAGAAAAGCATGTGGAATCGTTGTGCCTGAACTCCCGTGTATCTGAGTTGAATACAGCGATTTCCAAAGTCCTTCTTCATCAGAGTGTAGCTAGGTTCCCACTCGCATGTACGAGTGGGTAGCAGACATCTGCCACCCATGCATACCCACTTCTGAGAGTTGAGCTTATGGCCTGTAACCCTACCTCCTGCCTGCCGCTACCTTTCGCTTCCAAAAGGCCTAGGCTCGCTGCTTCACCGAAGTGTTGGGAGAGGTAACTGGAATCTCCCGGCACACAAGACTAGTGCCTCCAAGCTCAATCCAGTGATTTCCCAGTAATTCCTGGGGTAGACTGGTGCTACATACTAAGTTCCATATGTGAGAAGGTAGCTGAACGCCTTGTCCAAAATCATCTTACTGCTGAGAGTTGAGCTCACCCTCAGTCCCTCACAGTTCCACACTGCCTGCAGAGTGAGTTTCCCACGTCTTCACCAGAGACTTTTGCCAGAGGCCTCTGAGACGCAAGTTAACAATGCAGACCTGGACGGTATCTCCAGGTGCCGGAGAGTGGCAATCTGGGACCCTCCTTACTCAGAATACTGCTACCTTCACACTGTCATAAGAATGCAGCTAGTTGAGAGCTGGCTTCTAGGCATGCTTCCCTGTGAGAGTTGAGGACAGGGCAGAACCCTCCCGCATCCTGCCTGACGGTAGACGTTCCTGCTAACCTCCTTATGTTAGTGGCTGGGATAGGTTGTGGGAAAAGCATGTGTAAGCATTGGGCCTGAACTCCCGTGTATCTGAGTTGAATACAGCGATTTCCAACATCCTTCTTCAATAGGAGTGTAGCTAGGTTCCAACTCCCATGTCCGAGTGGGTAGCAGACATCTGCCTCCCATGCATACACACTTCTGAGAGTTGAGCTCATGGCTTGTAACCCTACATCGTGCCTGCCGCTACCTTTCGCTTCCAAAAGGCCTAGGCTCGCTGCTTGACGCAAGTGTTGGGAGAGGTAACTGGAATCTCCCGGCACACAAGACGAGTGCCTCCAAGCTCAATCAAGCGATTTCCTAGTAATTCCTGGGGTAGACTGGTGCTACATACTAAGTTCCATACGTGAGTAGGTAGTTGAATGCCTTGTCCAAAAACATCTTACTTCTGAGAGTTGAGCTCACCCTCAGTCCCTCACAGTTCCACACTGCCTGCAGAGTGAGTTTCGCACGTCTTCACCAGAGACGTTTGCCAGAGGCTTCTGAGACGCAACTTAACAAGGCAGACCTGGAGGGTATCCCCAGGTGCAGTAGAGTGGTAATCTGGGAACCTCCTGTCTCAGAATACTGCTACCTTCACCCTGCCATAAGAATGCAGCTAGTTGACAGCTGGCTTCAAGGCATGCTTCCCTGTGAGAGCTAAGGACAGGGCACAACCCTCCCGCATCCTGCTTGACTGTAGAAGGAGCTGCTAACGTCCTCATGTTAGTGGCAGGGAAAGGTTGTGAGAAAAGCATGTGGAATCGTTGTGCCTGAACTCACGTGTATCTGAGTTGAATACAGCGATTTCCAAAGTCCTTCTTCATCAGAGTGTAGCTAGGTTCCCACTCGCATGTCCGAGTGGGTAGCAGACATCTGCCACCCATGCATACCCACTTCTGAGAGTTGAGCTTATGGCCTGTAACCCTACCTCCTGCCTGCAGCTACCTTTCGCTTCCAAAAGGCCTAGGCTCGCTGCTTCACCGAAGTGTTGGGAGAGGTAACTGGAATCTCCCGGCACACAAGACTAGTGCCTCCAAGCTCAATCCAGCGATTTCCCAGTAATTCCTGGGGTAGACTGGTGCTACATACTAAGTTCCATATGTGAGAAGGTAGCTGAACGCCTTGTCCAAAATCATCTTCCTGCTGAGAGATGAGCTCACCCTCAGTCCCTCACAGTTCCACACTGCCTGCAGAGTGAGTTTCCCACGTCTTCACCAGAGACTTTTGCCAGAGGCCTCTGAGACGCAAGTTAACAATGCAGACCTGGACGGTATCTCCAGGTGCAGTAGAGTGGTAATCTGGGAACCTCCTTACTCAGAATACTGCTACCTTCACACTGTCATAAGAATGCAGCTAGTTGAGAGCTGGCTTCTAGGCATGCTTCCCTGTGAGAGCTGAGGACAGGGCAGAACCCTCCCGCATCCTGCCTGACTGTAGACGTACCTGCTAACCTCCTTATGTTAGTGGCCGGGATAGGTTGTGGGAAAAGCATGTGTAAGCATTGGGCCTGAACTCCCGTGTATCTGAGATGAATACAGCGATTTCCAACATCCTTCTTCAATAGGAGTGTAGCTAGGTTCCAACTCCCATGTCCGAGTGGGTAGCAGACATCTGCCTCCCATGCATACACACTTCTGAGAGTTGAGCTCATGGCCTGTAACCCTACATCCTGCCTGCCGCTACCTTTCTCTTCCAAAAGGCCTAGGCTCGCTGCTTGACGCAAGTGTTGGGAGAGGTAACTGGAATCTCCCGGCACATAAGACGAGTGCCTCCAAGCTCAATCAAGCGATTTCCTAGCAATTCCTGGGGTAGACTGGTCCTACATACTAAGTTCCATATGTGAGAAGGTAGCTGAACGCCTTGTCCAAAATCATCTTACTTCTGAGAGTTGAGCTCACCCTCAGTCCCTCACAGTTCCACACTGCCTGCAGAGTGAGTTTCCCACGTCTTCACCAGAGACGTTTGCCAGAGGCTATGAGACGCAAGTTAATGCAGACCTGGAGGGTTTCTCCAGGTGCAGTAGAGTGGTAATCTGGGAACCTCCTGTCTCAGAATACTGCTACCTTCACCCTGCCATAAGAATGCAGCTAGTTGACAGCTGGCTTCAAGGCATGCTTCCCTGTGAGAGCTAAGGACAGGGCACAACCCTCCCGCATCCTGCTTGACTGTAGAAGGAGCTGCTAACGTCCTCATGTTAGTGGCAGGGAAAGGTTGTGAGAAAAGCATGTGGAATCGTTGTGCCTGAACTCCCGAGTATCTGAGTTGAATACAGCGATTTCCAAAGTCTTTCTTCATCAGAGTGTAGCTAGGTTCCCACTCGCATGTCCGAGTGGGTAGCAGACATCTGCCACCCATGCATACCCACTTCTGAGAGTTGAGCTTATGGCCTGTAACCCTACCTCCTGCCTGCAGCTACCTTTCGCTTCCAAAAGGCCTAGGCTCGCTGCTTCACCGAAGTGTTGGGAGAGGTAACTGGATTCTGCCGGCACACAAGACTAGTGCCTCCAAGCTCAATCCAGCGATTTCCCAGTAATTCCTGGGGTAGACTGGTGCTACATACTAAGTTCCATATGTGAGAAGGTAGCTGAACGCCTTGTCCAAAATCATCCTACTGCTGAGAGTTGAGCTCACCCTCAGTCCCTCACAGTTCCACACTGCCTGCAGAGTGAGTTTCGCACGTCTTCACCAGAGACGTTTGCCAGAGGCTATGAGACGCAAGTTAACAATGCAGACCTGGACGGTGTCTCCAGGTGCAGTAGAGTGGTAATCTGGGAACCTCCTGTCTCAGAATACTGCTACCTTCACCCTGCCATAAGAATGCAGCTAGTTGACAGCTGGCTTCAAGGCATGCTTCCCTGTGAGAGCTAAGGACAGGGCACAACCCTCCCGCATCCTGCTTGACTGTAGAAGGAGCTGCTAACGTCCTCATGTTAGTGGCAGGGAAAGGTTGTGAGAAAAGCATGTGGAATCGTTGTGCCTGAACCCACGTGTATCTGAGTTGAATACAGCGATTTCCAAAGTCCTTCTTCATCAGAGTGTAGCTAGGTTCCCACTCGCATGTACGAGTGGGTAGCAGACATCTGCCTCCCATGCATACCCACTTCTGAGAGTTGAGCTTATGGCCTGTAACCCTACCTCCTGCCTGCAGCTACCTTTCGCTTCCAAAAGGCCTAGGCTCGCTGCTTCACCGAAGTGTTGGGAGAGGTAACTGGAATCTGCCGGCACACAAGACTAGTGCCTCCAAGCTCAATCCAGCGATTTCCCAGTAATTCCTGGGGTAGACTGGTGCTACATACTAAGTTCCATATGTGAGAAGGTAGCTGAACGCCTTGTCCAAAATCATCCTACTGCTGAGAGTTGAGCTCACCCTCAGTCCCTCACAGTTCCACACTGCCTGCAGAGTGAGTTTCCCACGTCTTCACCAGAGACTTTTGCCAGAGGCCTCTGAGACGCAAGTTAACACTGCAGACCTGGAGGGTGTCTCCAGGTACAGTAGAGTGGTAATCTGGGAACCTCCTGTCTCAGAATACTGCTAACTTCACCCTGCCATAAGAATGCAGCCAGTTGACAGCTGGCTTCAAGGCATGCTTCCCTGTGAGAGCTAAGGACAGGGCACAACCCTCCCGCATCCTGCTTGACTGTAGAAGGAGCTGCTAACGTCCTCATGTAAGTGGCAGGGAAAGGTTGTGAGAAAAGCATGTGGAATCGTTGTGCCTGAACCCACGTGTATCTGAGTTGAATACAGCGATTTCCAAAGTCCTTCTTCATCAGAGTGTAGCTAGGTTCCCACTCGCATGTCCGAGTGGGTAGCAGACATCTGCCTCCCATGCATACCCACTTCTGAGAGTTGAGCTTATGGCCTGTAACCCTACCTCCTGCCTGCAGCTACCTTTCGCTTCCAAAAGGCCTAGGCTCGCTGCTTCACCGAAGTGTTGGGAGAGGTAACTGGAATCTGCCGGCACACAAGACGAGTGCCTCCAAGCTCAATCCAGCGATTTCCCAGTAATTCCTGGGGTAGACTGGTGCTACATACTAAGTTCCATATGTGAGAAGGTAGCTGAACGCCTTGTCAAAATCATCTTACTGCTGAGAGTTGAGCTCACCCTCAGTCCCTCACAGTTCCACACTGCCTGCAGAGTGAGTTTCCCACGTCTTCAACAGAGACGTTTGCCAGAGGCTATGAGACACAAGTTAACAATGCAGACCTGGACGGTAACTCCAGGTGCAGTAGAGTGGTAATCTGGGAACCTCCTGTCTCAGAATACTGCTACCTTCACCCTGCCATAAGAATGCAGCTAGTTGACAGCTGGCTTCAAGACATGCTTCCCTGTGAGAGCTAAGGACAGGGCACAACCCTCCCCCATCCTGCTTGACTGTAGAAGGAGCTGCTAACGTCCTCATGTTAGTGGCAGGGAAAGGTTGTGAGAAAAGCATGTGGAATCGTTGTGCCTGAACCCACGTGTATCTGAGTTGAATAAAGCGATTTCCAAAGTCCTTCTTCATCAGAGTGTAGCTAGGTTCCCACTCGCATGTCCGAGTGGGTAGCAGACATCTGCCTCCAATGCATACCCACTTCTGAGAGTTGAGCTTATGGCCTGTAACCCTACCTCCTGCCTGCAGCTACCTTTCGCTTCCAAAAGGCCTAGGCTCGCTGCTTCACCGAAGTGTTGGGAGAGGTAACTGGAATCTGCCGGCACACAAGACTAGTGCCTCCAAGCTCAATCCAGCGATTTCCCAGTAATTCCTGGGGTAGACTGGTGCTACATACTAAGTTCCATATGTGAGAAGGTAGCTGAACGCCTTGTCCAAAATCATCCTACTGCTGAGAGTTGAGCTCACCCTCAGTCCCTCACAGTTCCACACTGCCTGCAGAGTGAGTTTCCCACGTCTTCACCAGAGACTTTTGCCAGAGGCCTCTGAGACGCAAGTTAACAATGCAGACCTGGACGGTATCTCCAGGTGCCGGAGAGTGGCAATCTGGGACCCTCCTTACTCAGAATACTGCTACCTTCACACTGTCATAAGAATGCAGCTAGTTGAGAGCTGGCTTCTAGGCATGCTTCCCTGTGAGAGTTGAGGACAGGGCAGAACCCTCCCGCATCCTGCCTGACGGTAGACGTTCCTGCTAACCTCCTTATGTTAGTGGCTGGGATAGGTTGTGGGAAAAGCATGTGTAAGCATTGGGCCTGAACTCCCGTGTATCTGAGTTGAATACAGCGATTTCCAACATCCTTCTTCAATAGGAGTGTAGCTAGGTTCCAACTCCCATGTCCGAGTGGGTAGCAGACATCTGCCTCCCATGCATACACACTTCTGAGAGTTGAGCTCATGGCCTGTAACCCTACATCGTGCCTGCCGCTACCTTTCGCTTCCAAAAGGCCTAGGCTCGCTGCTTGACGCAAGTGTTGGGAGAGGTAACTGGAATCTCCCGGCACACAAGACGAGTGCCTCCAAGCTCAATCAAGCGATTTCCTAGTAATTCCTGCGGTAGACTGGTGCTACATACTAAGTTCCATACGTGAGTAGGTAGTTGAATGCCTTGTCCAAAAACATCTTACTTCTGAGAGTTGAGCTCACCCTCAGTCCCTCACAGTTCCACACTGCCTGCAGAGTGGGTTTCGCACGTCTTCAACAGAGACGTTTGCCAGAGGCTTCTGAGACGCAACTTAACAATGCAGACCTGGAGGGTATCCCCAGGTGCAGTAGAGTGGTAATCTGGGAACCTCCTGTCTCAGAATACTGCTACCTTCACCGTGCCATAAGAATGCAGCTAGTTGACAGCTGGCTTCAAGACATGCTTCCCTGTGAGAGCTAAGGACAGGGCACAACCCTCCCCCATCCTGCTTGACTGTAGAAGGAGCTGCTAACGTCCTCATGTTAGTGGCAGGGAAAGGTTGTGAGAAAAGCATGTGGAATCGTTGTGCCTGAACTCCCGTGTATCTGAGTTGAATACAGCGATTTCCAAAGTCCTTCTTCATCAGAGTGTAGCTAGGTTCCCACTCGCATGTCCGAGTGGGTAGCAGACATCTGCCACCCATGCATACCCACTTCTGAGAGTTGAGCTTATGGCCTGTAACCCTACCTCCTGCCTGCCGCTACCTTTCGCTTCCAAAAGGCCTAGGCTCGCTGCTTCACCGAAGTGTTGGGAGAGGTAACTGGAATCTGCCGGCACACAAGACTAGTGCCTCCAAGCTCAATCCAGCGATTTCCCAGTAATTCCTGGGGTAGACTGGTGCTACATACTAAGTTCCATATGTGAGAAGGTAGCTGAACGCCTTGTCCAAAATCATCTTACTGCTGAGAGTTGAGCTCACCCTCAGTCCCTCACAGTTCCACACTGCCTGCAGAGTGAGTTTCCCACGTCTTCACCAGAGACTTTTGCCAGAGACCTCTGAGACGCAAGTTAACACTGCAGACCTGGAGGGTGTCTCCAGGTGCAGTAGAGTGGTAATCTGGGAACCTCCTGTCTCAGAATACTGCTACCTTCACCCTGCCATAAGAATGCAGCTAGTTGACAGCTGGCTTCAAGACATGTTTCCCTGTGAGAGCTAAGGACAGGGCACAACCCTCCCCCATCCTGCTTGACTGTAGAAGGAGCTGCTAACGTCCTCATGTTAGTGGCAGGGAAAGGTTGTGAGAAAAGCATGTGGAATCGTTGTGCCTGAACCCACGTGTATCTGAGTTGAATACAGCGATTTCCAAAGTCCTTCTTCATCAGAGTGTAGCTAGGTTCCCACTCGCATGTCCGAGTGGGTAGCAGACATCTGCCTCCCATGCATACCCACTTCTGAGAGTTGAGCTTATGGCCTGTAACCCTACCTCCTGCCTGCAGCTACCTTTCGCTTCCAAAAGGCCTAGGCTCGCTGCTTCACCGAAGTGTTGGGAGAGGTAACTGGAATCTGCCGGCACACAAGACTAGTGCCTCCAAGCTCAATCCAGCGATTTCCCAGTAATTCCTGGGGTAGACTGGTGCTACATACTAAGTTCCATATGTGAGAAGGTAGCTGAACGCCTTGTCCAAAATCATCCTACTGCTGAGAGTTGAGCTCACCCTCAGTCCCTCACAGTTCCACACTGCCTGCAGAGTGAGTTTCCCACGTCTTCACCAGAGACTTTTGCCAGAGGCCTCTGAGACGCAAGTTAACAATGCAGACCTGGACGGTATCTCCAGGTGCCGGAGAGTGGCAATCTGGGACCCTCCTTACTCAGAATACTGCTACCTTCACACTGTCATAAGAATGCAGCTAGTTGAGAGCTGGCTTCTAGGCATGCTTCCCTGTGAGAGTTGAGGACAGGGCAGAACCCTCCCGCATCCTGCCTGACGGTAGACGTTCCTGCTAACCTCCTTATGTTAGTGGCTGGGATAGGTTGTGGGAAAAGCATGTGTAAGCATTGGGCCTGAACTCCCGTGTATCTGAGTTGAATACAGCGATTTCCAACATTCTTCTTCAATAGGAGTGTAGCTAGGTTCCAACTCCCAAGTCCGAGTGGGTAGCAGACATCTGCCTCCCATGCATACACACTTCTGAGAGTTGAGCTCATGGCCTGTAACCCTACATCGTGCCTGCCGCTACCTTTCGCTTCCAAAAGGCCTAGGCTCGCTGCTTGACGCAAGTGTTGGGAGAGGTAACTGGAATCTCCCGGCACACAAGACGAGTGCCTCCAAGCTCAATCAAGCGATTTCCTAGTAATTCCTGCGGTAGACTGGTGCTACATACTAAGTTCCATACGTGAGTAGGTAGTTGAATGCCTTGTCCAAAAACATCTTACTTCTGAGAGTTGAGCTGACCCTCAGTCCCTCACAGTTCCACACTGCCTGCAGAGTGAGTTTCGCACGTCTTCAACAGAGACGTTTGCCAGAGGCTTCTGAGACGCAACTTAACAATGCAGACCTGGAGGGTATCCCCAGGTGCAGTAGAGTGGTAATCTGGGAACCTCCTGTCTCAGAATACTGCTACCTTCACCCTGCCATAAGAATGCAGCTAGTTGACAGCTGGCTTCAAGACATGCTTCCCTGTGAGAGCTAAGGACAGGGCACAACCCTCCCGCATCCTGCTTGACTGTAGAAGGAGCTGCTAACGTCCTCATGTTAGTGGCAGGGAAAGGTTGTGAGAAAAGCATGTGGAATCGTTGTGCCTGAACTCCCGTGTATCTGAGTTGAATACAGCGATTTCCAAAGTCCTTCTTCATCAGAGTGTAGCTAGGTTCCCACTCGCATGTCCGAGTGGGTAGCAGACATCTGCCACCCATGCATACCCACTTCTGAGAGTTGAGCTTATGGCCTGTAACCCTACCTCCTGCCTGCCGCTACCTTTCGCTTCCAAAAGGCCTAGGCTCGCTGCTTCACCGAAGTGTTGGGAGAGGTAACTGGAATCTGCCGGCACACAAGACTAGTGCCTCCAAGCTCAATCCAGCGATTTCCCAGTAATTCCTGGGGTAGACTGGTGCTACATACTAAGTTCCATATGTGAGAAGGTAGCTGAACGCCTTGTCCAAAATCATCTTACTGCTGAGAGTTGAGCTCACCCTCAGTCCCTCACAGTTCCACACTGCCTGCAGAGTGAGTTTCCCACGTCTTCACCAGAGACTTTTGCCAGAGACCTCTGAGACGCAAGTTAACACTGCAGACCTGGAGGGTGTCTCCAGGTGCAGTAGAGTGGTAATCTGGGAACCTCCTGTCTCAGAATACTGCTACCTTCACCCTGCCATAAGAATGCAGCTAGTTGACAGCTGGCTTCAAGGCTTGCTTCCCTGTGAGAGCTAAGGACAGGGCACAACCCTCCCGCATCCTGCTTGACTGTAGAAGGAGCTGCTGACGTCCTCATGTTAGTGGCAGGGAAAGGTTGTGAGAAAAGCATGTGGAATCGTTGTGCCTGAACCCACGTGTATCTGAGTTGAATACAGCGATTTCCAAAGTCCTTCTTCATCAGAGTGTAGCTAGGTTCCCACTCGCATGTCCGAGTGGGTAGCAGACATCTGCCTCCCATGCATACCCACTTCTGAGAGTTGAGCTTATGGCCTGTAACCCTACCTCCTGCCTGCAGCTACCTTTCGCTTCCAAAAGGCCTAGGCTCGCTGCTTCACCGAAGTGTTGGGAGAGGTAACTGGAATCTCCCGGCACACAAGACGAGTGCCTCCAAGCTCAATCCAGCGATTTCCCAGTAATTCCTGGGGTAGACTGGTGCTACATACTAAGTTCCATATGTGAGAACGTAGCTGAAAGCCTTGTCAAAATCATCTTACTGCTGAGAGTTGAGCTCACCCTCAGTCCCTCACAGTTCCACACTGCCTGCAGAGTGAGTTTCCCACGTCTTCAACAGAGACGTTTGCCAGAGGCTATGAGACACAAGTTAACAATGCAGACCTGGACGGTAACTCCAGGTGCAGTAGAGTGGTAATCTGGGAACCTCCTGTCTCAGAATACTGCTACCTTCACCCTGCCATAAGAATGCAGCTAGTTGACAGCTGGCTTCAAGACATGCTTCCCTGTGAGAGCTAAGGACAGGGCACAACCCTCCCCCATCCTGCTTGACTGTAGAAGGAGCTGCTAACGTCCTCATGTTAGTGGCAGGGAAAGGTTGTGAGAAAAGCATGTGGAATCGTTGTGCCTGAACCCACGTGTATCTGAGTTGAATACAGCGATTTCCAAAGTCCTTCTTCATCAGAGTGTAGCTAGGTTCCCACTCGCATGTCCGAGTGGGTAGCAGACATCTGCCTCCCATGCATACCCACTTCTGAGAGTTGAGCTTATGGCCTGTAACCCTACCTCCTGCCTGCAGCTACCTTTCGCTTCCAAAAGGCCTAGGTTCGCTGCTTCACCGAAGTGTTGGGAGAGGTAACTGGAATCTGCCGGCACACAAGACTAGTGCCTCCAAGCTCAATCCAGTGATTTCCCAGTAATTACTGGGGTAGACTGGTGCTACATACTAAGTTCCATATGTGAGAAGGTAGCTGAACGCCTTGTCCAAAATCATCCTACTGCTGAGAGTTGAGCTCACCCTCAGTCCCTCACAGTTCCACACTGCCTGCAGAGTGAGTTTCCCACGTCTTCACCAGAGACTTTTGCCAGAGGCCTCTGAGACGCAAGTTAACAATGCAGACCTGGACGGTATCTCCAGGTGCCGGAGAGTGGCAATCTGGGACCCTCCTTACTCAGAATACTGCTACCTTCACACTGTCATAAGAATGCAGCTAGTTGAGAGCTGGCTTCTAGGCATGCTTCCCTGTGAGAGTTGAGGACAGGGCAGAACCCTCCCGCATCCTGCCTGACGGTAGACGTTCCTGCTAACCTCCTTATGTTAGTGGCTGGGATAGGTTGTGGGAAAAGCATGTGTAAGCATTGGGCCTGAACTCCCGTGTATCTGAGTTGAATACAGCGATTTCCAACATCCTTCTTCAATAGGAGTGTAGCTAGGTTCCAACTCCCATGTCCGAGTGGGTAGCAGACATCTGCCTCCCATGCATACACACTTCTGAGAGTTGAGCTCATGGCCTGTAACCCTACATCGTGCCTGCCGCTACCTTTCGCTTCCAAAAGGCCTAGGCTCGCTGCTTGACGCAAGTGTTGGGAGAGGTAACTGGAATCTCCCGGCACACAAGACGAGTGCCTCCAAGCTCAATCAAGCGATTTCCTAGTAATTCCTGCGGTAGACTGGTGCTACATACTAAGTTCCATACGTGAGTAGGTAGTTGAATGCCTTGTCCAAAAACATCTTACTTCTGAGAGTTGAGCTCACCCTCAGTCCCTCACAGTTCCACACTGCCTGCAGAGTGAGTTTCGCACGTCTTCAACAGAGACGTTTGCCAGAGGCTTCTGAGACGCAACTTAACAATGCAGACCTGGAGGGTATCCCCAGGTGCAGTAGAGTGGTAATCTGGGAACCTCCTGTCTCAGAATACTGCTACCTTCACCCTGCCATAAGAATGCAGCTAGTTGACAGCTGGCTTCAAGACATGCTTCCCTGTGAGAGCTAAGGACAGGGCACAACCCTCCCGCATCCTGCTTGACTGTAGAAGGAGCTGCTAACGTCCTCATGTTAGTGGCAGGGAAAGGTTGTGAGAAAAGCATGTGGAATCGTTGTGCCTGAACTCCCGTGTATCTGAGTTGAATACAGCGATTTCCAAAGTCCTTCTTCATCAGAGTGTAGCTAGGTTCCCACTCGCATGTCCGAGTGGGTAGCAGACATCTGCCACCCATGCATACCCACTTCTGAGAGTTGAGCTTATGGCCTGTAACCCTACCTCCTGCCTGCCGCTACCTTTCGCTTCCAAAAGGCCTAGGCTCGCTGCTTCACCGAAGTGTTGGGAGAGGTAACTGGAATCTGCCGGCACACAAGACTAGTGCCTCCAAGCTCAATCCAGCGATTTCCCAGTAATTCCTGGGGTAGACTGGTGCTACATACTAAGTTCCATATGTGAGAAGGTAGCTGAACGCCTTGTCCAAAATCATCTTACTGCTGAGAGTTGAGCTCACCCTCAGTCCCTCACAGTTCCACACTGCCTGCAGAGTGAGTTTCCCACGTCTTCACCAGAGACTTTTGCCAGAGACCTCTGAGACGCAAGTTAACACTGCAGACCTGGAGGGTGTCTCCAGGTGCAGTAGAGTGGTAATCTGGGAACCTCCTGTCTCAGAATACTGCTACCTTCACCCTGCCATAAGAATGCAGCTAGTTGACAGCTGGTTTCAAGGCTTGCTTCCCTGTGAGAGCTAAGGACAGGGCACAACCCTCCCGCATCCTGCTTGACTGTAGAAGGAGCTGCTGACGTCCTCATGTTAGTGGCAGGGAAAGGTTGTGAGAAAAGCATGTGGAATCGTTGTGCCTGAACCCACGTGTATCTGAGTTGAATACAGCGATTTCCAAAGTCCTTCTTCATCAGAGTGTAGCTAGGTTCCCACTCGCATGTCCGAGTGGGTAGCAGACATCTGCCTCCCATGCATACCCACTTCTGAGAGTTGAGCTTATGGCCTGTAACCCTACCTCCTGCCTGCAGCTACCTTTCGCTTCCAAAAGGCCTAGGCTCGCTGCTTCACCGAAGTGTTGGGAGAGGTAACTGGAATCTCCCGGCACACAAGACGAGTGCCTCCAAGCTCAATCCAGCGATTTCCCAGTAATTCCTGGGGTAGACTGGTGCTACATACTAAGTTCCATATGTGAGAACGTAGCTGAAAGCCTTGTCAAAATCATCTTACTGCTGAGAGTTGAGCTCACCCTCAGTCCCTCACAGTTCCACACTGCCTGCAGAGTGAGTTTCCCACGTCTTCAACAGAGACGTTTGCCAGAGGCTATGAGACACAAGTTAACAATGCAGACCTGGACGGTAACTCCAGGTGCAGTAGAGTGGTAATCTGGGAACCTCCTGTCTCAGAATACTGCTACCTTCACCCTGCCATAAGAATGCAGCTAGTTGACAGCTGGCTTCAAGACATGCTTCCCTGTGAGAGCTAAGGACAGGGCACAACCCTCCCCCATCCTGCTTGACTGTAGAAGGAGCTGCTAACGTCCTCATGTTAGTGGCAGGGAAAGGTTGTGAGAAAAGCATGTGGAATCGTTGTGCCTGAACCCACGTGTATCTGAGTTGAATACAGCGATTTCCAAAGTCCTTCTTCATCAGAGTGTAGCTAGGTTCCCACTCGCATGTCCGAGTGGGTAGCAGACATCTGCCTCCCATGCATACCCACTTCTGAGAGTTGAGCTTATGGCCTGTAACCCTACCTCCTGCCTGCAGCTACCTTTCGCTTCCAAAAGGCCTAGGCTCGCTGCTTCACCGAAGTGTTGGGAGAGGTAACTGGAATCTGCCGGCACACAAGACTAGTGCCTCCAAGCTCAATCCAGTGATTTCCCAGTAATTCCTGGGGTAGACTGGTGCTACATACTAAGTTCCATATGTGAGAAGGTAGCTGAACGCCTTGTCCAAAATCATCCTACTGCTGAGAGTTGAGCTCACCCTCAGTCCCTCACAGTTCCACACTGCCTGCAGAGTGAGTTTCCCACGTCTTCACCAGAGACTTTTGCCAGAGGCCTCTGAGACGCAAGTTAACAATGCAGACCTGGACGGTATCTCCAGGTGCCGGAGAGTGGCAATCTGGGACCCTCCTTACTCAGAATACTGCTACCTTCACACTGTCATAAGAATGCAGCTAGTTGAGAGCTGGCTTCTAGGCATGCTTCCCTGTGAGAGTTGAGGACAGGGCAGAACCCTCCCGCATCCTGCCTGACGGTAGACGTTCCTGCTAACCTCCTTATGTTAGTGGCTGGGATAGGTTGTGGGAAAAGCATGTGTAAGCATTGGGCCTGAACTCCCGTGTATCTGAGTTGAATACAGCGATTTCCAACATCCTTCTTCAATAGGAGTGTAGCTAGGTTCCAACTCCCATGTCCGAGTGGGTAGCAGACATCTGCCTCCCATGCATACACACTTCTGAGAGTTGAGCTCATGGCCTGTAACCCTACATCGTGCCTGCCGCTACCTTTCGCTTCCAAAAGGCCTAGGCTCGCTGCTTGACGCAAGTGTTGGGAGAGGTAACTGGAATCTCCCGGCACACAAGACGAGTGCCTCCAACCTCAATCAAGCGATTTCCTAGTAATTCCTGCGGTAGACTGGTGCTACATACTAAGTTCCATACGTGAGTAGGTAGTTGAATGCCTTGTCCAAAAACATCTTACTTCTGAGAGTTGAGCTCACCCTCAGTCCCTCACAGTTCCACACTGCCTGCAGAGTGAGTTTCGCACGTCTTCACCAGAGACGTTTGCCAGAGGCTTCTGAGACGCAACTTAACAATGCAGACCTGGAGGGTATCCCCAGGTGCAGTAGAGTGGTAATCTGGGAACCTCCTGTCTCAGAATACTGCTACCTTCACCCTGCCATAAGAATGCAGCTAGTTGACAGCTGGCTTCAAGACATGCTTCCCTGTGAGAGCTAAGGACAGGGCACAACCCTCCCGCATCCTGCTTGACTGTAGAAGGAGCTGCTAACGTCCTCATGTTAGTGGCAGGGAAAGGTTGTGAGAAAAGCATGTGGAATCGTTGTGCCTGAACTCCCGTGTATCTGAGTTGAATACAGCGATTTCCAAAGTCCTTCTTCATCAGAGTGTAGCTAGGTTCCCACTCGCATGTCCGAGTGGGTAGCAGACATCTGCCACCCATGCATACCCACTTCTGAGAGTTGAGCTTATGGCCTGTAACCCTACCTCCTGCCTGCCGCTACCTTTCGCTTCCAAAAGGCCTAGGCTCGCTGCTTCACCGAAGTGTTGGGAGAGGTAACTGGAATCTCCCGGCACACAAGACGAGTGCCTCCAAGCTCAATCCAGCGATTTCCCAGTAATTCCTGGGGTAGACTGGTGCTACATACTAAGTTCCATATGTGAGAAGGTAGCTGAACGCCTTGTCCAAAATCATCTTACTGCTGAGAGTTGAGCTCACCCTCAGTCCCTCACAGTTCCACACTGCCTGCAGAGTGAGTTTCCCACGTCTTCACCAGAGACTTTTGCCAGAGACCTCTGAGACGCAAGTTAACACTGCAGACCTGGAGGGTGTCTCCAGGTGCAGTAGAGTGGTAATCTGGGAACCTCCTGTCTCAGAATACTGCTACCTTCACCCTGCCATAAGAATGCAGCTAGTTGACAGCTGGCTTCAAGGCTTGCTTCCGTGTGAGAGCTAAGGACAGGGCACAACCCTCCCGCATCCTGCTTGACTGTAGAAGGAGCTGCTGACGTCCTCATGTTAGTGGCAGGGAAAGGTTGTGAGAAAAGCATGTGGAATCGTTGTGCCTGAACCCACGTGTATCTGAGTTGAATACAGCGATTTCCAAAGTCCTTCTTCATCAGAGTGTAGCTAGGTTCCCACTCGCATGTCCGAGTGGGTAGCAGACATCTGCCTCCCATGCATACCCACTTCTGAGAGTTGAGCTTATGGCCTGTAACCCTACCTCCTGCCTGCAGCTACCTTTCGCTTCCAAAAGGCCTAGGCTCGCTGCTTCACCGAAGTGTTGGGAGAGGTAACTGGAATCTCCCGGCACACAAGACGAGTGCCTCCAAGCTCAATCCAGCGATTTCCCAGTAATTCCTGGGGTAGACTGGTGCTACATACTAAGTTCCATATGTGAGAAGGTAGCTGAACGCCTTGTCAAAATCATCTTACTGCTGAGAGTTGAGCTCACCCTCAGTCCCTCACAGTTCCACACTGCCTGCAGAGTGAGTTTCCCACGTCTTCAACAGAGACGTTTGCCAGAGGCTATGAGACACAAGTTAACAATGCAGACCTGGACGGTAACTCCAGCTGCAGTAGAGTGGTAATCTGGGAACCTCCTGTCTCAGAATACTGCTACCTTCACCCTACCATAAGAATGCAGCTAGTTGACAGCTGGCTTCAAGACATGCTTCCCTGTGAGAGCTAAGGACAGGGCACAACCCTCCCCCATCCTGCTTGACTGTAGAAGGAGCTGCTAACGTCCTCATGTTAGTGGCAGGGAAAGGTTGTGAGAAAAGCATGTGGAATCGTTGTGCCTGAACCCACGTGTATCTGAGTTGAATACAGCGATTTCCAAAGTCCTTCTTCATCAGAGTGTAGCTAGGTTCCCACTCGCATGTCCGAGTGGGTAGCAGACATCTGCCTCCCATGCATACCCACTTCTGAGAGTTGAGCTTATGGCCTGTAACCCTACCTCCTGCCTGCAGCTACCTTTCGCTTCCAAAAGGCCTAGGCTCGCTGCTTCACCGAAGTGTTGGGAGAGGTAACTGGAATCTGCCGGCACACAAGACTAGTGCCTCCAAGCTCAATCCAGTGATTTCCCAGTAATTCCTGGGGTAGACTGGTGCTACATACTAAGTTCCATATGTGAGAAGGTAGCTGAACGCCTTGTCCAAAATCATCCTACTGCTGAGAGTTGAGCTCACCCTCAGTCCCTCACAGTTCCACACTGCCTGCAGAGTGAGTTTCCCACGTCTTCACCAGAGACTTTTGCCAGAGGCCTCTGAGACGCAAGTTAACAATGCAGACCTGGACGGTATCTCCAGGTGCCGGAGAGTGGCAATCTGGGACCCTCCTTACTCAGAATACTGCTACCTTCACACTGTCATAAGAATGCAGCTAGTTGAGAGCTGGCTTCTAGGCATGCTTCCCTGTGAGAGTTGAGGACAGGGCAGAACCCTCCCGCATCCTGCCTGACGGTAGACGTTCCTGCTAACCTCCTTATGTTAGTGGCTGGGATAGGTTGTGGGAAAAGCATGTGTAAGCATTGGGCCTGAACTCCCGTGTATCTGAGTTGAATACAGCGATTTCCAACATCCTTCTTCAATAGGAGTGTAGCTAGGTTCCAACTCCCATGTCCGAGTGGGTAGCAGACATCTGCCTCCCATGCATACACACTTCTGAGAGTTGAGCTCATGGCCTGTAACCCTACATCGTGCCTGCCGCTACCTTTCGCTTCCAAAAGGCCTAGGCTCACTGCTTGACGCAAGTGTTGGGAGAGGTAACTGGAATCTCCCGGCACACAAGACGAGTGCCTCCAAGCTCAATCAAGCGATTTCCTAGTAATTCCTGCGGTAGACTGGTGCTACATACTAAGTTCCATACGTGAGTAGGTAGTTGAATGCCTTGTCCAAAAACATCTTACTTCTGAGAGTTGAGCTCACCCTCAGTCCCTCACAGTTCCACACTGCCTGCAGAGTGAGTTTCGCACGTCTTCAACAGAGACGTTTGCCAGAGGCTTCTGAGACGCAACTTAACAATGCAGACCTGGAGGGTATCCCCAGGTGCAGTAGAGTGGTAATCTGGGAACCTCCTGTCTCAGAATACTGCTACCTTCACCCTGCCATAAGAATGCAGCTAGTTGACAGCTGGCTTCAAGACATGCTTCCCTGTGAGAGCTAAGGACAGGGCACAACCCTCCCGCATCCTGCTTGACTGTAGAAGGAGCTGCTAACGTCCTCATGTTAGTGGCAGGGAAAGGTTGTGAGAAAAGCATGTGGAATCGTTGTGCCTGAACTCCCGTGTATCTGAGTTGAATACAGCGATTTCCAAAGTCCTTCTTCATCAGAGTGTAGCTAGGTTCCCACTCGCATGTCCGAGTGGGTAGCAGACATCTGCCACCCATGCATACCCACTTCTGAGAGTTGAGCTTATGGCCTGTAACCCTACCTCCTGCCTGCCGCTACCTTTCGCTTCCAAAAGGCCTAGGCTCGCTGCTTCACCGAAGTGTTGGGAGAGGTAACTGGAATCTGCCGGCACACAAGACTAGTGCCTCCAAGCTCAATCCAGCGATTTCCCAGTAATTCCTGGGGTAGACTGGTGCTACATACTAAGTTCCATATGTGAGAAGGTAGCTGAACGCCTTGTCCAAAATCATCTTACTGCTGAGAGTTGAGCTCACCCTCAGTCCCTCACAGTTCCACACTGCCTGCAGAGTGAGTTTCCCACGTCTTCACCAGAGACTTTTGCCAGAGACCTCTGAGACGCAAGTTAACACTGCAGACCTGGAGGGTGTCTCCAGGTGCAGTAGAGTGGTAATCTGGGAACCTCCTGTCTCAGAATACTGCTACCTTCACCCTGCCATAAGAATGCAGCTAGTTGACAGCTGGCTTCAAGGCTTGCTTCCCTGTGAGAGCTAAGGACAGGGCACAACCCTCGCGCATCCTGCTTGACTGTAGAAGGAGCTGCTGACGTCCTCATGTTAGTGGCAGGGAAAGGTTGTGAGAAAAGCATGTGGAATCGTTGTGCCTGAACCCACGTGTATCTGAGTTGAATACAGCGATTTCCAAAGTCCTTCTTCATCAGAGTGTAGCTAGGTTCCCACTCGCATGTCCGAGTGGGTAGCAGACATCTGCCTCCCATGCATACCCACTTCTGAGAGTTGAGCTTATGGCCTGTAACCCTACCTCCTGCCTGCAGCTACCTTTCGCTTCCAAAAGGCCTAGGCTCGCTGCTTCACCGAAGTGTTGGGAGAGGTAACTGGAATCTCCCGGCACACAAGACGAGTGCCTCCAAGCTCAATCCAGCGATTTCCCAGTAATTCCTGGGGTAGACTGGTGCTACATACTAAGTTCCATATGTGAGAAGGTAGCTGAACGCCTTGTCAAAATCATCTTACTGCTGAGAGTTGAGCTCACCCTCAGTCCCTCACAGTTCCACACTGCCTGCAGAGTGAGTTTCCCACGTCTTCAACAGAGACGTTTGCCAGAGGCTATGAGACACAAGATAACAATGCAGACCTGGACGGTAACTCCAGGTGCAGTAGAGTGGTAATCTGGGAACCTCCTGTCTCAGAATACTGCTACCTTCACCCTGCCATAAGAATGCAGCTAGTTGACAGCTGGCTTCAAGACATGCTTCCCTGTGAGAGCTAAGGACAGGGCACAACCCTCCCCCATCCTGCTTGACTGTAGAAGGAGCTGCTAACGTCCTCATGTTAGTGGCAGGGAAAGGTTGTGAGAAAAGCATGTGGAATCGTTGTGCCTGAACCCACGTGTATCTGAGTTGAATACAGCGATTTCCAAAGTCCTTCTTCTTCAGAGTGTAGCTAGGTTCCCACTCGCATGTCCGAGTGGGTAGCAGACATCTGCCTCCCATGCATACCCACTTCTGAGAGTTGAGCTTATGGCCTGTAACCCTACCTCCTGCCTGCAGCTACCTTTCGCTTCCAAAAGGCCTAGGCTCGCTGCTTCACCGAAGTGTTGGGAGAGGTAACTGGAATCTGCCGGCACACAAGACTAGTGCCTCCAAGCTCAATCCAGCGATTTCCCAGTAATTCCTGGGGTAGACTGGTGCTACATACTAAGTTCCATATGTGAGAAGGTAGCTGAACGCCTTGTCCAAAATCATCCTACTGCTGAGAGTTGAGCTCACCCTCAGTCCCTCACAGTTCCACACTGCCTGCAGAGTGAGTTTCCCACGTCTTCACCAGAGACTTTTGCCAGAGGCCTCTGAGACGCAAGTTAACAATGCAGACCTGGACGGTATCTCCAGGTGCCGGAGATGGCAATCTGGGACCCTCCTTACTCAGAATACTGCTACCTTCACACTGTCATAAGAATGCAGCTAGTTGAGAGCTGGCTTCTAGGCATGCTTCCCTGTGAGAGTTGAGGACAGGGCAGAACCCTCCCGCATCCTGCCTGACGGTAGACGTTCCTGCTAACCTCCTTATGTTAGTGGCTGGGATAGGTTGTGGGAAAAGCATGTGTAAGCATTGGGCCTGAACTCCCGTGTATCTGAGTTGAATACAGCGATTTCCAACATCCTTCTTCAATAGGAGTGTAGCTAGGTTCCAACTCCCATGTCCGAGTGGGTAGCAGACATCTGCCTCCCATGCATACACACTTCTGAGAGTTGAGCTCATGGCCTGTAACCCTACATCGTGCCTGCCGCTACCTTTCGCTTCCAAAAGGCCTAGGCTCGCTGCTTGACGCAAGTGTTGGGAGAGGTAACTGGAATCTCCCGGCACACAAGACGAGTGCCTCCAAGCTCAATCAAGCGATTTCCTAGTAATTCCTGCGGTAGACTGGTGCTACATACTAAGTTCCATACGTGAGTAGGTAGTTGAATGCCTTGTCCAAAAACATCTTACTTCTGAGAGTTGAGCTCACCCTCAGTCCCTCACAGTTCCACACTGCCTGCAGAGTGAGTTTCGCACGTCTTCAACAGAGACGTTTGCCAGAGGCTTCTGAGACGCAACTTAACAATGCAGACCTGGAGGGTACCCCAGGTGCAGTAGAGTGGTAATCTGGGAACCTCCTGTCTCAGAATACTGCTACCTTCACCCTGCCATAAGAATGCAGCTAGTTGACAGCTGGCTTCAAGACATGCTTCCCTGTGAGAGCTAAGGACAGGGCACAACCCTCCCGCATCCTGCTTGACTGTAGAAGGAGCTGCTAACGTCCTCATGTTAGTGGCAGGGAAAGGTTGTGAGAAAAGCATGTGGAATCGTTGTGCCTGAACTCCCGTGTATCTGAGTTGAATACAGCGATTTCCAAAGTCCTTCTTCATCAGAGTGTAGCTAGGTTCCCACTCGCATGTCCGAGTGGGTAGCAGACATCTGCCACCCATGCATACCCACTTCTGAGAGTTGAGCTTATGGCCTGTAACCCTATCTCCTGCCTGCCGCTACCTTTCGCTTCCAAAAGGCCTAGGCTCGCTGCTTCACCGAAGTGTTGGGAGAGGTAACTGGAATCTGCCGGCACACAAGACTAGTGCCTCCAAGCTCAATCCAGCGATTTCCCAGTAATTCCTGGGGTAGACTGGTGCTACATACTAAGTTCCATATGTGAGAAGGTAGCTGAACGCCTTGTCCAAAATCATCTTACTGCTGAGAGTTGAGCTCACCCTCAGTCCCTCACAGTTCCACACTGCCTGCAGAGTGAGTTTCCCACGTCTTCACCAGAGACTTTTGCCAGAGACCTCTGAGACGCAAGTTAACACTGCAGACCTGGAAGGTGTCTCCAGGTGCAGTAGAGTGGTAATCTGGGAACCTCCTGTCTCAGAATACTGCTACCTTCACCCTGCCATAAGAATGCAGCTAGTTGACAGCTGGCTTCAAGGCTTGCTTCCCTGTGAGAGCTAAGGACAGGGCACAACCCTCCCGCATCCTGCTTGACTGTAGAAGGAGCTGCTGACGTCCTCATGTTAGTGGCAGGGAAAGGTTGTGAGAAAAGCATGTGGAATCGTTGTGCCTGAACCCACGTGTATCTGAGTTGAATACAGCGATTTCCAAAGTCCTTCTTCATCAGAGTGTAGCTAGGTTCCCACTCGCATGTCCGAGTGGGTAGCAGACATCTGCCTCCCATGCATACCCACTTCTGAGAGTTGAGCTTATGGCCTGTAACCCTACCTCCTGCCTGCAGCTACCTTTCGCTTCCAAAAGGCCTAGGCTCGCTGCTTCACCGAAGTGTTGGGAGAGGTAACTGGAATCTCCCGGCACACAAGACGAGTGCCTCCAAGCTCAATCCAGCGATTTCCCAGTAATTCCTGGGGTAGACTGGTGCTACATACTAAGTTCCATATGTGAGAAGGTAGCTGAAAGCCTTGTCAAAATCATCTTACTGCTGAGAGTTGAGCTCACCCTCAGTCCCTCACAGTTCCACACTGCCTGCAGAGTGAGTTTCCCACGTCTTCAACAGAGACGTTTGCCAGAGGCTATGAGACACAAGTTAACAATGCAGACCTGGACGGTAACTCCAGGTGCAGTAGAGTGGTAATCTGGAAACCTCCTGTCTCAGAATACTGCTACCTTCACCCTGCCATAAGAATGCAGCTAGTTGACAGCTGGCTTCAAGACATGCTTCCCTGTGAGAGCTAAGGACAGGGCACAACCCTCCCCCATCCTGCTTGACTGTAGAAGGAGCTGCTAACGTCCTCATGTTAGTGGCAGGGAAAGGTTGTGAGAAAAGCATGTGGAATCGTTGTGCCTGAACCCACGTGTATCTGAGTTGAATACAGCGATTTCCAAAGTCCTTCTTCATCAGAGTGTAGCTAGGTTCCCACTCGCATGTCCGAGTGGGTAGCAGACATCTGCCTCCCATGCATACCCACTTCTGAGAGTTGAGCTTATGGCCTGTAACCCTACCTCCTGCCTGCAGCTACCTTTCGCTTCCAAAAGGCCTAGGCTCGCTGCTTCACCGAAGTGTTGGGAGAGGTAACTGGAATCTGCCGGCACACAAGACTAGTGCCTCCAAGCTCAATCCAGCGATTTCCCAGTAATTCCTGGGGTAGACTGGTGCTACATACTAAGTTCCATATGTGAGAAGGTAGCTGAACGCCTTGTCCAAAATCATCCTACTGCTGAGAGTTGAGCTCACCCTCAGTCCCTCACAGTTCCACACTGCCTGCAGAGTGAGTTTCCCACGTCTTCACCAGAGACTTTTGCCAGAGGCCTCTGAGACGCAAGTTAACAATGCAGACCTGGACGGTATCTCCAGGTGCCGGAGAGTGGCAATCTGGGACCCTCCTTACTCAGAATACTGCTACCTTCACACTGTCATAAGAATGCAGCTAGTTGAGAGCTGGCTTCTAGGCATGCTTCCCTGTGAGAGTTGAGGACAGGGCAGAACCCTCCCGCATCCTGCCTGACGGTAGACGTTCCTGCTAACCTCCTTATGTTAGTGGCTGGGATAGGTTGTGGGAAAAGCATGTGTAAGCATTGGGCCTGAACTCCCGTGTATCTGAGTTGAATACAGCGATTTCCAACATCCTTCTTCAATAGGAGTGTAGCTAGGTTCCAACTCCCATGTCCGAGTGGGTAGCAGACATCTGCCTCCCATGCATACACACTTCTGAGAGTTGAGCTCATGGCCTGTAACCCTACATCGTGCCTGCCGCTACCTTTCGCTTCCAAAAGGCCTAGGCTCGCTGCTTGACGCAAGTGTTGGGAGAGGTAACTGGAATCTCCCGGCACACAAGACGAGTGCCTCCAAGCTCAATCAAGCGATTTCCTAGTAATTCCTGCGGTAGACTGGTGCTACATACTAAGTTCCATACGTGAGTAGGTAGTTGAATGCCTTGTCCAAAAACATCTTACTTCTGAGAGTTGAGCTCACCCTCAGTCCCTCACAGTTCCACACTGCCTGCAGAGTGAGTTTCGCACGTCTTCAACAGAGACGTTTGCCAGAGGCTTCTGAGACGCAACTTAACAATGCAGACCTGGAGGGTACCCCAGGTGCAGTAGAGTGGTAATCTGGGAACCTCCTGTCTCAGAATACTGCTACCTTCACCCTGCCATAAGAATGCAGCTAGTTGACAGCTGGCTTCAAGACATGCTTCCCTGTGAGAGCTAAGGACAGGGCACAACCCTCCCGCATCCTGCTTGACTGTAGAAGGAGCTGCTAACGTCCTCATGTTAGTGGCAGGGAAAGGTTGTGAGAAAAGCATGTGGAATCGTTGTGCCTGAACTCCCGTGTATCTGAGTTGAATACAGCGATTTCCAAAGTCCTTCTTCATCAGAGTGTAGCTAGGTTCCCACTCGCATGTCCGAGTGGGTAGCAGACATCTGCCACCCATGCATACCCACTTCTGAGAGTTGAGCTTATGGCCTGTAACCCTACCTCCTGCCTGCCGCTACCTTTCGCTTCCAAAAGGCCTAGGCTCGCTGCTTCACCGAAGTGTTGGGAGAGGTAACTGGAATCTGCCGGCACACAAGACTAGTGCCTCCAAGCTCAATCCAGCGATTTCCCAGTAATTCCTGGGGTAGACTGGTGCTACATACTAAGTTCCATATGTGAGAAGGTAGCTGAACGCCTTGTCCAAAATCATCTTACTGCTGAGAGTTGAGCTCACCCTCAGTCCCTCACAGTTCCATACTGCCTGCAGAGTGAGTTTCCCACGTCTTCACCAGAGACTTTTGCCAGAGACCTCTGAGACGCAAGTTAACACTGCAGACCTGGAAGGTGTCTCCAGGTGCAGTAGAGTGGTAATCTGGGAACCTCCTGTCTCAGAATACTGCTACCTTCACCCTGCCATAAGAATGCAGCTAGTTGACAGCTGGCTTCAAGGCTTGCTTCCCTGTGAGAGCTAAGGACAGGGCATAACCCTCCCGCATCCTGCTTGACTGTAGAAGGAGCTGCTGACGTCCTCATGTTAGTGGCAGGGAAAGGTTGTGAGAAAAGCATGTGGAATCGTTGTGCCTGAACCCACGTGTATCTGAGTTGAATACAGCGATTTCCAAAGTCCTTCTTCATCAGAGTGTAGCTAGGTTCCCACTCGCATGTCCGAGTGGGTAGCAGACATCTGCCTCCCATGCATACCCACTTCTGAGAGTTGAGCTTATGGCCTGTAACCCTACCTCCTGCCTGCAGCTACCTTTCGCTTCCAAAAGGCCTAGGCTCGCTGCTTCACCGAAGTGTTGGGAGAGGTAACTGGAATCTCCCGGCACACAAGACGAGTGCCTCCAAGCTCAATCCAGCGATTTCCCAGTAATTCCTGGGGTAGACTGGTGCTACATACTAAGTTCCATATGTGAGAAGGTAGCTGAAAGCCTTGTCAAAATCATCTTACTGCTGAGAGTTGAGCTCACCCTCAGTCCCTCACAGTTCCACACTGCCTGCAGAGTGAGTTTCCCACGTCTTCAACAGAGACGTTTGCCAGAGGCTATGAGACACAAGTTAACAATGCAGACCTGGACGGTAACTCCAGGTGCAGTAGAGTGGTAATCTGGGAACCTCCTGTCTCAGAATACTGCTACCTTCACCCTGCCATAAGAATGCAGCTAGTTGACAGCTGGCTTCAAGACATGCTTCCCTGTGAGAGCTAAGGACAGGGCACAACCCTCCCCCATCCTGCTTGACTGTAGAAGGAGCTGCTAACGTCCTCATGTTAGTGGCAGGGAAAGGTTGTGAGAAAAGCATGTGGAATCGTTGTGCCTGAACCCACGTGTATCTGAGTTGAATACAGCGATTTCCAAAGTCCTTCTTCTTCAGAGTGTAGCTAGGTTCCCACTCGCATGTCCGAGTGGGTAGCAGACATCTGCCTCCCATGCATACCCACTTCTGAGAGTTGAGCTTATGGCCTGTAACCCTACCTCCTGCCTGCAGCTACCTTTCGCTTCCAAAAGGCCTAGGCTCGCTGCTTCACCGAAGTGTTGGGAGAGGTAACTGGAATCTGCCGGCACACAAGACTAGTGCCTCCAAGCTCAATCCAGCGATTTCCCAGTAATTCCTGGGGTAGACTGGTGCTACATACTAAGTTCCATATGTGAGAAGGTAGCTGAACGCCTTGTCCAAAATCATCCTACTGCTGAGAGTTGAGCTCACCCTCAGTCCCTCACAGTTCCACACTGCCTGCAGAGTGAGTTTCCCACGTCTTCACCAGAGACTTTTGCCAGAGGCCTCTGAGACGCAAGTTAACAATGCAGACCTGGACGGTATCTCCAGGTGCCGGAGAGTGGCAATCTGGGACCCTCCTTACTCAGAATACTGCTACCTTCACACTGTCATAAGAATGCAGCTAGTTGAGAGCTGGCTTCTAGGCATGCTTCCCTGTGGGAGTTGAGGACAGGGCAGAACCCTCCCGCATCCTGCCTGACGGTAGACGTTCCTGCTAACCTCCTTATGTTAGTGGCTGGGATAGGTTGTGGGAAAAGCATGTGTAAGCATTGGGCCTGAACTCCCGTGTATCTGAGTTGAATACAGCGATTTCCAACATCCTTCTTCAATAGGAGTGTAGCTAGGTTCCAACTCCCATGTCCGAGTGGGTAGCAGACATCTGCCTCCCATGCATACACACTTCTGAGAGTTGAGCTCATGGCCTGTAACCCTACATCGTGCCTGCCGCTACCTTTCGCTTCCAAAAGGCCTAGGCTCGCTGCTTGACGCAAGTGTTGGGAGAGGTAACTGGAATCTCCCGGCACACAAGACGAGTGCCTCCAACCTCAATCAAGCGATTTCCTAGTAATTCCTGCGGTAGACTGGTGCTACATACTAAGTTCCATACGTGAGTAGGTAGTTGAATGCCTTGTCCAAAAACATCTTACTTCTGAGAGTTGAGCTCACCCTCAGTCCCTCACAGTTCCACACTGCCTGCAGAGTGAGTTTCGCACGTCTTCACCAGAGACGTTTGCCAGAGGCTTCTGAGACGCAACTTAACAATGCAGACCTGGAGGGTATCCCCAGGTGCAGTAGAGTGGTAATCTGGGAACCTCCTGTCTCAGAATACTGCTACCTTCACCCTGCCATAAGAATGCAGCTAGTTGACAGCTGGCTTCAAGACATGCTTCCCTGTGAGAGCTAAGGACAGGGCACAACCCTCCCGCATCCTGCTTGACTGTAGAAGGAGCTGCTAACGTCCTCATGTTAGTGGCAGGGAAAGGTTGTGAGAAAAGCATGTGGAATCGTTGTGCCTGAACTCCCGTGTATCTGAGTTGAATACAGCGATTTCCAAAGTCCTTCTTCATCAGAGTGTAGCTAGGTTCCCACTCGCATGTCCGAGTGGGTAGCAGACATCTGCCACCCATGCATACCCACTTCTGAGAGTTGAGCTTATGGCCTGTAACCCTACCTCCTGCCTGCCGCTACCTTTCGCTTCCAAAAGGCCTAGGCTCGCTGCTTCACCAAAGTGTTGGGAGAGGTAACTGGAATCTGCCGGCACACAAGACTAGTGCCTCCAAGCTCAATCCAGCGATTTCCCAGTAATTCCTGGGGTAGACTGGTGCTACATACTAAGTTCCATATGTGAGAAGGTAGCTGAACACCTTGTCCAAAATCATCTTACTGCTGAGAGTTGAGCTCACCCTCAGTCCCTCACAGTTCCACACTGCCTGCAGAGTGAGTTTCCCACGTCTTCACCAGAGACTTTTGCCAGAGACCTCTGAGACGCAAGTTAACACTGCAGACCTGGAGGGTGTCTCCAGGTGCAGTAGAGTGGTAATCTGGGAACCTCCTGTCTCAGAATACTGCTACCTTCACCCTGCCATAAGAATGCAGCTAGTTGACAGCTGGCTTCAAGGCTTGCTTCCGTGTGAGAGCTAAGGACATGGCACAACCCTCCCGCATCCTGCTTGACTGTAGAAGGAGCTGCTGACGTCCTCATGTTAGTGGCAGGGAAAGGTTGTGAGAAAAGCATGTGGAATCGTTGTGCCTGAACCCACGTGTATCTGAGTTGAATACAGCGATTTCCAAAGTCCTTCTTCATCAAAGTGTAGCTAGGTTCCCACTCGCATGTCCGAGTGGGTAGCAGACATCTGCCTCCCATGCATACCCACTTCTGAGAGTTGAGCTTATGGCCTGTAACCCTACCTCCTGCCTGCAGCTACCTTTCGCTTCCAAAAGGCCTAGGCTCGCTGCTTCACCGAAGTGTTGGGAGAGGTAACTGGAATCTCCCGGCACACAAGACGAGTGCCTCCAAGCTCAATCCAGCGATTTCCCAGTATTTCCTGGGGTAGACTGGTGCTACATACTAAGTTCCATATGTGAGAAGGTAGCTGAACGCCTTGTCAAAATCATCTTACTGCTGAGAGTTGAGCTCACCCTCAGTCCCTCACAGTTCCACACTGCCTGCAGAGTGAGTTTCCCACGTCTTCAACAGAGACGTTTGCCAGAGGCTATGAGACACAAGTTAACAATGCAGACCTGGACGGTAACTCCAGGTGCAGTAGAGTGGTAATCTGGGAACCTCCTGTCTCAGAATACTGCTACCTTCACCCTGCCATAAGAATGCAGCTAGTTGACAGCTGGCTTCAAGACATGCTTCCCTGTGAGAGCTAAGGACAGGGCACAACCCTCCCCCATCCTGCTTGACTGTAGAAGGAGCTGCTAACGTCCTCATGTTAGTGGCAGGGAAAGGTTGTGAGAAAAGCATGTGGAATCGTTGTGCCTGAACCCACGTGTATCTGAGTTGAATACAGCGATTTCCAAAGTCCTTCTTCATCAGAGTGTAGCTAGGTTCCCACTCGCATGTCCGAGTGGGTAGCAGACATCTGCCTCCCATGCATACCCACTTCTGAGAGTTGAGCTTATGGCCTGTAACCCTACCTCCTGCCTGCAGCTACCTTTCGCTTCCAAAAGGCCTAGGCTCGCTGCTTCACCGAAGTGTTGGGAGAGGTAACTGGAATCTGCCGGCACACAAGACTAGTGCCTCCAAGCTCAATCCAGCGATTTCCCAGTAATTCCTGGGGTAGACTGGTGCTACATACTAAGTTCCATATGTGAGAAGGTAGCTGAACGCCTTGTCCAAAATTATCCTACTGCTGAGAGTTGAGCTCACCCTCAGTCCCTCACAGTTCCACACTGCCTGCAGAGTGAGTTTCCCACGTCTTCACCAGAGACTTTTGCCAGAGGCCTCTGAGACGCAAGTTAACAATGCAGACCTGGACGGTATCTCCAGGTGCCGGAGAGTGGCAATCTGGGACCCTCCTTACTCAGAATACTGCTACCTTCACACTGTCATAAGAATGCAGCTAGTTGAGAGCTGGCTTCTAGGCATGCTTCCCTGTGAGAGTTGAGGACAGGGCAGAACCCTCCCGCATCCTGCCTGACGGTAGACGTTCCTGCTAACCTCCTTATGTTAGTGGCTGGGATAGGTTGTGGGAAAAGCATGTGTAAGCATTGGGCCTGAACTCCCGTGTATCTGAGTTGAATACAGCGATTTCCAACATCCTTCTTCAATAGGAGTGTAGCTAGGTTCCAACTCCCATGTCCGAGTGGGTAGCAGACATCTGCCTCCCATGCATACACACTTCTGAGAGTTGAGCTCATGGCCTGTAACCCTACATCGTGCCTGCCGCTACCTTTCGCTTCCAAAAGGCCTAGGCTCGCTGCTTGACGCAAGTGTTGGGAGAGGTAACTGGAATCTCCCGGCACACAAGACGAGTGCCTCCAAGCTCAATCAAGCGATTTCCTAGTAATTCCTGCGGTAGACTGGTGCTACATACTAAGTTCCATACGTGAGTAGGTAGTTGAATGCCTTGTCCAAAAACATCTTACTTCTGAGAGTTGAGCTCACCCTCAGTCCCTCACAGTTCCACACTGCCTGCAGAGTGAGTTTCGCACGTCTTCACCAGAGACGTTTGCCAGAGGCTTCTGAGACGCAACTTAACAATGCAGACCTGGAGGGTATCCCCAGGTGCAGTAGAGTGGTAATCTGGGAACCTCCTGTCTCAGAATACTGCTACCTTCACCCTGCCATAAGAATGCAGCTAGTTGACAGCTGGCTTCAAGACATGCTTCCCTGTGAGAGCTAAGGACAGGGCACAACCCTCCCGCATCCTGCTTGACTGTAGAAGGAGCTGCTAACGTCCTCATGTTAGTGGCAGGGAAAGGTTGTGAGAAAAGCATGTGGAATCGTTGTGCCTGAACTCCCGTGTATCTGAGTTGAATACAGCGATTTCCAAAGTCCTTCTTCATCAGAGTGTAGCTAGGTTCCCACTCGCATGTCCGAGTGGGTAGCAGACATCTGCCACCCATGCATACCCACTTCTGAGAGTTGAGCTTATGGCCTGTAACCCTACCTCCTGCCTGCCGCTACCTTTCGCTTCCAAAAGGCCTAGGCTCGCTGCTTCACCGAAGTGTTGGGAGAGGTAACTGGAATCTGCCGGCACACAAGACTAGTGCCTCCAAGCTCAATCCAGCGATTTCCCAGTAATTCCTGGGGTAGACTGGTGCTACATACTAAGTTCCATATGTGAGAAGGCAGCTGAACGCCTTGTCCAAAATCATCTTACTGCTGAGAGTTGAGCTCACCCTCAGTCCCTCACAGTTCCACACTGCCTGCAGAGTGAGTTTCCCACGTCTTCACCAGAGACTTTTGCCAGAGACCTCTGAGACGCAAGTTAACACTGCAGACCTGGAGGGTGTCTCCAGGTGCAGTAGAGTGGTAATCTGGGAACCTCCTGTCTCAGAATACTGCTACCTTCACCCTGCCATAAGAATGCAGCTAGTTGACAGCTGGCTTCAAGGCTTGCTTCCCTGTGAGAGCTAAGGACAGGGCACAACCCTCCCGCATCCTGCTTGACTGTAGAAGGAGCTGCTGACGTCCTCATGTTAGTGGCAGGGAAAGGTTGTGAGAAAAGCATGTGGAATCGTTGTGCCTGAACCCACGTGTATCTGAGTTGAATACAGCGATTTCCAAAGTCCTTCTTCATCAGAGTGTAGCTAGGTTCCCACTCGCATGTCCGAGTGGGTAGCAGACATCTGCCTCCCATGCATACCCACTTCTGAGAGTTGAGCTTATGGCCTGTAACCCTACCTCCTGCCTGCAGCTACCTTTCGCTTCCAAAAGGCCTAGGCTCGCTGCTTCACCGAAGTGTTGGGAGAGGTAACTGGAATCTCCCGGCACACAAGACGAGTGCCTCCAAGCTCAATCCAGCGATTTCCCAGTAATTCCTGGGGTAGACTGGTGCTACATACTAAGTTCCATATGTGAGAAGGTAGCTGAAAGCCTTGTCAAAATCATCTTACTGCTGAGAGTTGAGCTCACCCTCAGTCCCTCACAGTTCCACACTGCCTGCAGAGTGAGTTTCCCACGTCTTCAACAGAGACGTTTGCCAGAGGCTCTGAGACACAAGTTAACAATGCAGACCTGGACGGTAACTCCAGGTGCAGTAGAGTGGTAATCTGGGAACCTCCTGTCTCAGAATACTGCTACCTTCACCCTGCCATAAGAATGCAGCTAGTTGACAGCTGGCTTCAAGACATGCTTCCCTGTGAGAGCTAAGGACAGGGCACAACCCTCCCCCATCCTGCTTGACTGTAGAAGGAGCTGCTAACGTCCTCATGTTAGTGGCAGGGAAAGGTTGTGAGAAAAGCATGTGGAATCGTTGTGCCTGAACCCACGTGTATCTGAGTTGAATACAGCGATTTCCAAAGTCCTTCTTCATCAGAGTGTAGCTAGGTTCCCACTCGCATGTCCGAGTGGGTAGCAGACATCTGCCTCCCATGCATACCCACTTCTGAGAGTTGAGCTTATGGCCTGTAACCCTACCTCCTGCCTGCAGCTACCTTTCGCTTCCAAAAGGCCTAGGCTCGCTGCTTCACCGAAGTGTTGGGAGAGGTAACTGGAATCTGCCGGCACACAAGACTAGTGCCTCCAAGCTCAATCCAGCGATTTCCCAGTAATTCCTGGGGTAGACTGGTGCTACATACTAAGTTCCATATGTGAGAAGGTAGCTGAACGCCTTGTCCAAAATCATCCTACTGCTGAGAGTTGAGCTCACCCTCAGTCCCTCACAGTTCCACACTGCCTGCAAAGTGAGTTTCCCACGTCTTCACCAGAGACTTTTGCCAGAGGCCTCTGAGACGCAAGTTAACAATGCAGACCTGGACGGTATCTCCAGGTGCCGGAGAGTGGCAATCTGGGACCCTCCTTACTCAGAATACTGCTACCTTCACACTGTCATAAGAATGCAGCTAGTTGAGAGCTGGCTTCTAGGCATGCTTCCCTGTGAGAGTTGAGGACAGGGCAGAACCCTCCCGCATCCTGCCTGACGGTAGACGTTCCTGCTAACCTCCTTATGTTAGTGGCTGGGATAGGTTGTGGGAAAAGCATGTGTAAGCATTGGGCCTGAACTCCCGTGTATCTGAGTTGAATACAGCGATTTCCAACATCCTTCTTCAATAGGAGTGTAGCTAGGTTCCAACTCCCATGTCCGAGTGGGTAGCAGACATCTGCCTCCCATGCATACACACTTCTGAGAGTTGAGCTCATGGCCTGTAACCCTACATCGTGCCTGCCGCTACCTTTCGCTTCCAAAAGGCCTAGGCTCGCTGCTTGACGCAAGTGTTGGGAGAGGTAACTGGAATCTCCCGGCACACAAGACGAGTGCCTCCAAGCTCAATCAAGCGATTTCCTAGTAATTCCTGCGGTAGACTGGTGCTACATACTAAGTTCCATACGTGAGTAGGTAGTTGAATGCCTTGTCCAAAAACATCTTACTTCTGAGAGTTGAGCTCACCCTCAGTCCCTCACAGTTCCACACTGCCTGCAGAGTGAGTTTCGCACGTCTTCACCAGAGACGTTTGCCAGAGGCTTCTGAGACGCAACTTAACAATGCAGACCTGGAGGGTATCCCCAGGTGCAGTAGAGTGGTAATCTGGGAACCTCCTGTCTCAGAATACTGCTACCTTCACCCTGCCATAAGAATGCAGCTAGTTGACAGCTGGCTTCAAGACATGCTTCCCTGTGAGAGCTAAGGACAGGGCACAACCCTCCCGCATCCTGCTTGACTGTAGAAGGAGCTGCTAACGTCCTCATGTTAGTGGCAGGGAAAGGTTGTGAGAAAAGCATGTGGAATCGTTGTGCCTGAACTCCCGTGTATCTGAGTTGAATACAGCGATTTCCAAAGTCCTTCTTCATCAGAGTGTAGCTAGGTTCCCACTCGCATGTCCGAGTGGGTAGCAGACATCTGCCACCCATGCATACCCACTTCTGAGAGTTGAGCTTATGGCCTGTAACCCTACCTCCTGCCTGCCGCTACCTTTCGCTTCCAAAAGGCCTAGGCTCGCTGCTTCACCGAAGTGTTGGGAGAGGTAACTGGAATCTGCCGGCACACAAGACTAGTGCCTCCAAGCTCAATCCAGCGATTTCCCAGTAATTCCTGGGGTAGACTGGTGCTACATACTAAGTTCCATATGTGAGAAGGTAGCTGAACGCCTTGTCCAAAATCATCTTACTGCTGAGAGTTGAGCTCACCCTCAGTCCCTCACAGTTCCACACTGCCTGCAGAGTGAGTTTCCCACGTCTTCACCAGAGACTTTTGCCAGAGACCTCTGAGACGCAAGTTAACACTGCAGACCTGGAGGGTGTCTCCAGGTGCAGTAGAGTGGTAATCTGGGAACCTCCTGTCTCAGAATACTGCTACCTTCACCCTGCCATAAGAATGCAGCTAGTTGACAGCTGGCTTCAAGGCTTGCTTCCCTGTGAGAGCTAAGGACAGGGCACAACCCTCCCGCATCCTGCTTGACTGTAGAAGGAGCTGCTGACGTCCTCATGTTAGTGGCAGGGAAAGGTTGTGAGAAAAGCATGTGGAATCGTTGTGCCTGAACCCACGTGTATCTGAGTTGAATACAGCGATTTCCAAAGTCCTTCTTCATCAGAGTGTAGCTAGGTTCCCACTCGCATGTCCGAGTGGGTAGCAGACATCTGCCTCCCATGCATACCCACTTCTGAGAGTTGAGCTTATGGCCTGTAACCCTACCTCCTGCCTGCAGCTACCTTTCGCTTCCAAAAGGCCTAGGCTCGCTGCTTCACCGAAGTGTTGGGAGAGGTAACTGGAATCTCCCGGCACACAAGACGAGTGCCTCCAAGCTCAATCCAGCGATTTCCCAGTAATTCCTGGGGTAGACTGGTGCTACATACTAAGTTCCATATGTGAGAAGGTAGCTGAAAGCCTTGTCAAAATCATCTTACTGCTGAGAGTTGAGCTCACCCTCAGTCCCTCACAGTTCCACACTGCCTGCAGAGTGAGTTTCCCACGTCTTCACCAGAGACTTTTGCCAGAGACCTCTGAGACGCAAGTTAACACTGCAGACCTGGAGGGTGTCTCCAGGTGCAGTAGAGTGGTAATCTGGGAACCTCCTGTCTCAGAATACTGCTACCTTCACCCTGCCATAAGAATGCAGCTAGTTGACAGCTGGCTTCAAGGCTTGCTTCCGTGTGAGAGCTAAGGACAGGGCACAACCCTCCCGCATCCTGCTTGACTGTAGAAGGAGCTGCTGACGTCCTCATGTTAGTGGCAGGGAAAGGTTGTGAGAAAAGCATGTGGAATCGTTGTGCCTGAACCCACGTGTATCTGAGTTGAATACAGCGATTTCCAAAGTCCTTCTTCATCAGAGTGTAGCTAGGTTCCCACTCGCATGTCCGAGTGGGTAGCAGACATCTGCCTCCCATGCATACCCACTTCTGAGAGTTGAGCTTATGGCCTGTAACCCTACCTCCTGCCTGCAGCTACCTTTCGCTTCCAAAAGGCCTAGGCTCGCTGCTTCACCGAAGTGTTGGGAGAGGTAACTGGAATCTCCCGGCACACAAGACGAGTGCCTCCAAGCTCAATCCAGCGATTTCCCAGTAATTCCTGGGGTAGACTGGTGCTACATACTAAGTTCCATATGTGAGAAGGTAGCTGAACGCCTTGTCAAAATCATCTTACTGCTGAGAGTTGAGCTCACCCTCAGTCCCTCACAGTTCCACACTGCCTGCAGAGTGAGTTTCCCACGTCTTCAACAGAGACGTTTGCCAGAGGCTATGAGACACAAGTTAACAATGCAGACCTGGACGGTAACTCCAGGTGCAGTAGAGTGGTAATCTGGGAACCTCCTGTCTCAGAATACTGCTACCTTCACCCTGCCATAAGAATGCAGCTAGTTGACAGCTGGCTTCAAGACATGCTTCCCTGTGAGAGCTAAGGACAGGGCACAACCCTCCCCCATCCTGCTTGACTGTAGAAGGAGCTGCTAACGTCCTCATGTTAGTGGCAGGGAAAGGTTGTGAGAAAAGCATGTGGAATCGTTGTGCCTGAACCCACGTGTATCTGAGTTGAATACAGCGATTTCCAAAGTCCTTCTTCATCAGAGTGTAGCTAGGTTCCCACTCGCATGTCCGAGTGGGTAGCAGACATCTGCCTCCCATGCATACCCACTTCTGAGAGTTGAGCTTATGGCCTGTAACCCTACCTCCTGCCTGCAGCTACCTTTCGCTTCCAAAAGGCCTAGGCTCGCTGCTTCACCGAAGTGTTGGGAGAGGTAACTGGAATCTGCCGGCACACAAGACTAGTGCCTCCAAGCTCAATCCAGCGATTTCCCAGTAATTCCTGGGGTAGACTGGTGCTACATACTAAGTTCCATATGTGAGAAGGTAGCTGAACGCCTTGTCCAAAATCATCCTACTGCTGAGAGTTGAGCTCACCCTCAGTCCCTCACAGTTCCACACTGCCTGCAGAGTGAGTTTCCCACGTCTTCACCAGAGACTTTTGCCAGAGGCCTCTGAGACGCAAGTTAACAATGCAGACCTGGACGGTATCTCCAGGTGCCGGAGAGTGGCAATCTGGGACCCTCCTTACTCAGAATACTGCTACCTTCACACTGTCATAAGAATGCAGCTAGTTGAGAGCTGGCTTCTAGGCATGCTTCCCTGTGAGAGTTGAGGACAGGGCAGAACCCTCCCGCATCCTGCCTGACGGTAGACGTTCCTGCTAACCTCCTTATGTTAGTGGCTGGGATAGGTTGTGGGAAAAGCATGTGTAAGCATTGGGCCTGAACTCCCGTGTATCTGAGTTGAATACAGCGATTTCCAACATCCTTCTTCAATAGGAGTGTAGCTAGGTTCCAACTCCCATGTCCGAGTGGGTAGCAGACATCTGCCTCCCATGCATACACACTTCTGAGAGTTGAGCTCATGGCCTGTAACCCTACATCGTGCCTGCCGCTACCTTTCGCTTCCAAAAGGCCTAGGCTCGCTGCTTGACGCAAGTGTTGGGAGAGGTAACTGGAATCTCCCGGCACACAAGACGAGTGCCTCCAAGCTCAATCAAGCGATTTCCTAGTAATTCCTGCGGTAGACTGGTGCTACATACTAAGTTCCATACGTGAGTAGGTAGTTGAATGCCTTGTCCAAAAACATCTTACTTCTGAGAGTTGAGCTCACCCTCAGTCCCTCACAGTTCCACACTGCCTGCAGAGTGAGTTTCGCACGTCTTCACCAGAGACGTTTGCCAGAGGCTTCTGAGACGCAACTTAACAATGCAGACCTGGAGGGTATCCCCAGGTGCAGTAGAGTGGTAATCTGGGAACCTCCTGTCTCAGAATACTGCTACCTTCACCCTGCCATAAGAATGCAGCTAGTTGACAGCTGGCTTCAAGACATGCTTCCCTGTGAGAGCTAAGGACAGGGCACAACCCTCCCGCATCCTGCTTGACTGTAGAAGGAGCTGCTAACGTCCTCATGTTAGTGGCAGGGAAAGGTTGTGAGAAAAGCATGTGGAATCGTTGTGCCTGAACTCCCGTGTATCTGAGTTGAATACAGCGATTTCCAAAGTCCTTCTTCATCAGAGTGTAGCTAGGTTCCCACTCGCATGTCCGAGTGGGTAGCAGACATCTGCCACCCATGCATACCCACTTCTGAGAGTTGAGCTTATGGCCTGTAACCCTACCTCCTGCCTGCCGCTACCTTTCGCTTCCAAAAGGCCTAGGCTCGCTGCTTCACCGAAGTGTTGGGAGAGGTAACTGGAATCTGCCGGCACACAAGACTAGTGCCTCCAAGCTCAATCCAGCGATTTCCCAGTAATTCCTGGGGTAGACTGGTGCTACATACTAAGTTCCATATGTGAGAAGGTAGCTGAACGCCTTGTCCAAAATCATCTTACTGCTGAGAGTTGAGCTCACCCTCAGTCCCTCACAGTTCCACACTGCCTGCAGAGTGAGTTTCCCACGTCTTCACCAGAGACTTTTGCCAGAGACCTCTGAGACGCAAGTTAACACTGCAGACCTGGAGGGTGTCTCCAGGTGCAGTAGAGTGGTAATCTGGGAACCTCCTGTCTCAGAATACTGCTACCTTCACCCTGCCATAAGAATGCAGCTAGTTGACAGCTGTCTTCAAGGCTTGCTTCCCTGTGAGAGCTAAGGACAGGGCACAACCCTCCCGCATCCTGCTTGACTGTAGAAGGAGCTGCTGACGTCCTCATGTTAGTGGCAGGGAAAGGTTGTGAGAAAAGCATGTGGAATCGTTGTGCCTGAACCCACGTGTATCTGAGTTGAATACAGCGATTTCCAAAGTCCTTCTTCATCAGAGTGTAGCTAGGTTCCCACTCGCATGTCCGAGTGGGTAGCAGACATCTGCCTCCCATGCATACCCACTTCTGAGAGTTGAGCTTATGGCCTGTAACCCTACCTCCTGCCTGCAGCTACCTTTCGCTTCCAAAAGGCCTAGGCTCGCTGCTTCACCGAAGTGTTGGGAGAGGTAACTGGAATCTCCCGGCACACAAGACGAGTGCCTCCAAGCTCAATCCAGCGATTTCCCAGTAATTCCTGGGGTAGACTGGTGCTACATACTAAGTTCCATATGTGAGAAGGTAGCTGAACGCCTTGTCAAAATCATCTTACTGCTGAGAGTTGAGCTCACCCTCAGTCCCTCACAGTTCCACACTGCCTGCAGAGTGAGTTTCCCACGTCTTCAACAGAGACGTTTGCCAGAGGCTATGAGACACAAGATAACAATGCAGACCTGGACGGTAACTCCAGGTGCAGTAGAGTGGTAATCTGGGAACCTCCTGTCTCAGAATACTGCTACCTTCACCCTGCCATAAGAATGCAGCTAGTTGACAGCTGGCTTCAAGACATGCTTCCCTGTGAGAGCTAAGGACAGGGCACAACCCTCCCCCATCCTGCTTGACTGTAGAAGGAGCTGCTAACGTCCTCATGTTAGTGGCAGGGAAAGGTTGTGAGAAAAGCATGTGGAATCGTTGTGCCTGAACCCACGTGTATCTGAGTTGAATACAGCGATTTCCAAAGTCCTTCTTCATCAGAGTGTAGCTAGGTTCCCACTCGCATGTCCGAGTGGGTAGCAGACATCTGCCTCCCATGCATACCCACTTCTGAGAGTTGAGCTTATGGCCTGTAACCCTACCTCCTGCCTGCAGCTACCTTTCGCTTCCAAAAGGCCTAGGCTCGCTGCTTCACCGAAGTGTTGGGAGAGGTAACTGGAATCTGCCGGCACACAAGACTAGTGCCTCCAAGCTCAATCCAGCGATTTCCCAGTAATTCCTGGGGTAGACTGGTGCTACATACTAAGTTCCATATGTGAGAAGGTAGCTGAACGCCTTGTCCAAAATCATCCTACTGCTGAGAGTTGAGCTCACCCTCAGTCCCTCACAGTTCCACACTGCCTGCAGAGTGAGTTTCCCACGTCTTCACCAGAGACTTTTGCCAGAGGCCTCTGAGACGCAAGTTAACAATGCAGACCTGGACGGTATCTCCAGGTGCCGGAGAGTGGCAATCTGGGACCCTCCTTACTCAGAATACTGCTACCTTCACACTGTCATAAGAATGCAGCTAGTTGAGAGCTGGCTTCTAGGCATGCTTCCCTGTGAGAGTTGAGGACAGGGCAGAACCCTCCCGCATCCTGCCTGACGGTAGACGTTCCTGCTAACCTCCTTATGTTAGTGGCTGGGATAGGTTGTGGGAAAAGCATGTGTAAGCATTGGGCCTGAACTCCCGTGTATCTGAGTTGAATACAGCGATTTCCAACATCCTTCTTCAATAGGAGTGTAGCTAGGTTCCAACTCCCATGTCCGAGTGGGTAGCAGACATCTGCCTCCCATGCATACACACTTCTGAGAGTTGAGCTCATGGCCTGTAACCCTACATCGTGCCTGCCGCTACCTTTCGCTTCCAAAAGGCCTAGGCTCGCTGCTTGACGCAAGTGTTGGGAGAGGTAACTGGAATCTCCCGGCACACAAGACGAGTGCCTCCAAGCTCAATCAAGCGATTTCCTAGTAATTCCTGCGGTAGACTGGTGCTAAATACTAAGTTCCATACGTGAGTAGGTAGTTGAATGCCTTGTCCAAAAACATCTTACTTCTGAGAGTTGAGCTCACCCTCAGTCCCTCACAGTTCCACACTGCCTGCAGAGTGAGTTTCGCACGTCTTCACCAGAGACGTTTGCCAGAGGCTTCTGAGACGCAACTTAACAATGCAGACCTGGAGGGTATCCCCAGGTGCAGTAGAGTGGTAATCTGGGAACCTCCTGTCTCAGAATACTGCTACCTTCACCCTGCCATAAGAATGCAACTAGTTGACAGCTGGCTTCAAGACATGCTTCCCTGTGAGAGCTAAGGACAGGGCACAACCCTCCCGCATCCTGCTTGACTGTAGAAGGAGCTGCTAACGTCCTCATGTTAGTGGCAGGGAAAGGTTGTGAGAAAAGCATGTGGAATCGTTGTGCCTGAACTCCCGTGTATCTGAGTTGAATACAGCGATTTCCAAAGTCCTTCTTCATCAGAGTGTAGCTAGGTTCCCACTCGCATGTCCGAGTGGGTAGCAGACATCTGCCACCCATGCATACCCACTTCTGAGAGTTGAGCTCATGGCCTGTAACCCTACATCCTGCCTGCCGCTACCTTTCTCTTCCAAAAGGCCTAGGCTCGCTGCTTGACGCAAGTGTTGGGAGAGGTAACTGGAATCTCCCGGCACACAAGACGAGTGCCTCCAAGCTCAAGCAAGCGATTTCCTAGTAATTCCTGGGTAGACTGGTGCTACATACTAAGTTCCAAACGTGAGTAGGTAGTTGAACGCCATGACCAAAAACATCTTACTTCTGAGAGTTGAGCTCACCCACAGTCCCTCACAGTTCCACACTGCCTGCAGAGTGAGTTTCGCACGTCTTCACCAGAGACGTTTGCCAGAGGCTTCTGAGACGCAAGTTAACAATGCAGACCTGGAGGGTATCCCCAGGTGCAGTAGAGTGGTAATCTGGGAACCTCCTGTCTCAGAATACTGCTACCTTCACCCTGCCATAAGAATGCAGCTAGTTGACAGCTGGCTTCAAGGCATGCTTCCCTGTGAGAGCTAAGGACAGGGCACAACCCTCCCGCATCCTGCTTGACTGTAGAAGGAGCTAACATCCTCATGTTAGTGGCAGGGAAAGGTTGTGAGAAAAGCATGTGGAATCGTTGTGCCTGAACTCCCGTGTATCTGAGATGAATACAGCGATTTCCAAAGTCCTTCTTCATCAGAGTGTAGCTAGGTTCCCACTCGCATGTCCGAGTGGGTAGCAGACATCTGCCACCCATGCATACCCACTTCTGAGAGTTGAGCTTATGGCCTGTAACCCTACCTCCTGCCTGCCGCTACCTTTCGCTTCCAAAAGGCCTAGGCTCGCTGCTTCACCGAAGTGTTGGGAGAGGTAACTGGAATCTCCCGGCACACAAGACTAGTGCCTCCAAGCTCAATCCAGTGATTTCCCAGTAATTCCTGGGGTAGACTGGTGCTACATACTAAGTTCCATATGTGAGAAGGTAGCTGAACGCCTTGTCCAAAATCATCTTACTGCTGAGAGTTGAGCTCACCCTCAGTCCCTCACAGTTCCACACTGCCTGCAGAGTGAGTTTCCCACGTCTTCACCAGAGACTTTTGCCAGAGGCCTCTGAGACGCAAGTTAACACTGCAGACCTGGAGGGTGTCTCCAGGTGCAGTAGAGTGGTAATCTGGGAACCTCCTGTCTCAGAATACTGCTACCTTCACCCTGCCATAAGAATGCAGCTAGTTGACAGCTGGCTTCAACACATGCTTCCCTGTGAGAGCTAAGGACAGGGCACAACCCTCCCGCATCCTGCTTGACTGTAGAAGGAGCTGCTAACGTCCTCATGTTAGTGGCAGGGAAAGGTTGTGAGAAAAGCATGTGGAATCGTTGTGCCTGAACCCACGTGTATCTGAGTTGAATACAGCGATTTCCAAAGTCCTTCTTCATCAGAGTGTAGCTAGGTTCCCACTCGCATGTCCGAGTGGGTAGCAGACATCTGCCTCCCATGCATACACACTTCTGAGAGTTGAGCTCATGGCCTGTAACCCTACATCGTGCCTGCAGCTACCTTTCGCTTCCAAAAGGCCTAGGCTCGCTGCTTGACGCAAGTGTTGGGAGAGGGAACTGGAATCTCCCGGCACACAAGACGAGTGCCTCCAAGCTCAATCAAGCGATTTCCTAGTAATTCCTGGGGTAGACTGTTGCTACATACTAAGTTCCATACGTGAGTAGGTAGTTGAATGCCTTGCCCAAAAACATCTTACTTCTGAGAGTTGAGCTCACCCTCAGTCCCTCACAGTTCCACACTGCCTGCAGAGTGAGTTTCGCACGTCTTCACCAGAGACGTTTGCCAGAGGCTTCTGAGACGCAAGTTAACAATGCAGACCTGGAGGGTATCTCCAGGTGCAGTAGAGTGGTAATCTGGGAACCTCCTGTCTCAGAATACTGCTACCTTCACCCTGCCATAAGAATGCAGCTAGTTGACAGCTGGCTTCAAGGCATGCTTCCCTGTGAGAGCTAAGGACAGGGCACAACCCTCCCGCATCCTGCTTGACTGTAGAAGGAGCTGCTAACGTCCTCATGTTAGTGGCAGGGAAAGGTTGTGAGAAAAGCATGTGGAATCGTTGTGCCTGAACTCCCGTGTATCTGAGTTGAATACAGCGGTTTCCAAAGTCCTTCTTCATCAGAGTGTAGCTAGGTTCCCACTCGCATGTCCGAGTGGGTAGCAGACATCTGCCTCCCATGCATACCCACTTCTGAGAGTTGAGCTTATGGCCTGTAACCCTACCTCCTGCCTGCAGCTACCTTTCGCTTCCAAAAGGCCTAGGCTCGCTGCTTCACCGAAGTGTTGGGAGAGGTAACTGGAATCTGCCGGCACACAAGACTAGTGCCTCCAAGCTCAATCCAGCGATTTCCCAGTAATTCCTGGGGTAGACTGGTGCTACATACTAAGTTCCATATGTGAGAAGGTAGCTGAACGCCTTGTCCAAAATCATCTTACTGCTGAGAGTTGAGCTCACCCTCAGTCCCTCACAGTTCCACACTGCCTGCAGAGTGAGTTTCGCACGTCTTCACCAGAGACGTTTGCCAGAGGCTATGAGACGCAAGTTAACAATGCAGACCTGGAGGGTATCTCCACGTGCAGTAGAGTGGTAATCTGGGAACCTCCTGTCTTAGAATACTGCTACCTTCACCCTGCCATAAGAATGCAGCTAGTTGACAGCTGGCTTCAAGGCATGCTTCCCTGTGAGAGCTAAGGACAGGACACAACCCTCCCGCATCCTGCTTGACTGTAGAAGGAGCTGCTAACGTCCTCATGTTAGTGGCAGGGAAAGGTTGTGAGAAAAGCATGTGGAATCGTTGTGCCTGAACCCACGTGTATCTGAGTTGAATACAGCGATTTCCAAAGTCCTTCTTCATCAGAGTGTAGCGAGGTTCCCACTCGCATGTCCGAGTGGGTAGCAGACATCTGCCTCCCATGCATACCCACTTCTGAGAGTTGAGCTTATGGCCTGTAACCCTACCTCCTTCCTGCAGCTACCTTTCGTTTCCAAAAGGCCTAGGCTCGCTGCTTCACCGAAGTGTTGGGAGAGGTAACTGGAATCTGCCGGCACACAAGACTAGTGCCTCCAAGCTCAATCCAGCGATTTCCCAGTAATTCCGGGGGTAGACTGGTGCTACATACTAAGTTCCATATGAGAGAAGGTAGCTGAACGCCTTGTCCAAAATCATCTTACTTCTGACAGTTGAGCTCACCCTCAGTCCCTCACAGTTCCACACTGCCTGCAGAGTGAGTTTCGCACGTCTTCACCAGAGACGTTTGCCAGAGGCTATGAGACGCAAGTTAACAATGCAGACCTGGACGGTGTCTCCAGGTGCAGTAGAGTGGTAATCTGGGAACCTCCTGTCTCAGAATACTGCTACCTTCACCCTGCCATAAGAATGCAGCTAGTTGACAGCTGGCTTCAAGGCATGCTTCCCTGTGAGAGCTAAGGACAGGGCACAACCCTCCCGCATCCTGCTTGACTGTAGAAGGAGCTGCTAACGTCCTCATGTTAGTGGCAGGGAAAGGTTGTGAGAAAAGCATGTGGAATCGTTGTGCCTGAACTCCCCTGTATCTGAGTTGAATACAGCGATTTCCAAAGTCCTTCTTCATCAGAGTGTAGCTAGGTTCCCACTCGCATGTCCGAGTGGGTAGCAGACATCTGCCTCCCATGCATACCCAGTTCTGAGAGTTGAGCTTATGGCCTGTAACCCTACCTCCTGCCTGCAGCTACCTTTCGCTTCCAAAAGGCCTAGGCTCGCTGCTTCACCGAAGTGTTGCGAGAGGTAACTGGAATCTCCCGGCACACAAGACTAGTGCCTCCAAGCTCAATCCAGCGATTTCCCAGTAATTCCTGGGGTAGACTGGTGCTACATACTAAGTTCCATATGTGAGAAGGTAGCTGAACGCCTTGTCCAAAATCATCTTACTGCTGAGAGTTGAGCTCACCCTCAGTCCCTCACAGTTCCACACTGCCTGCAGAGTGAGTTTCGCACGTCTTCACCAGAGACGTTTGCCAGAGGCTTCTGAGACGCAAGTTAACAATGCAGACCTGGAGGGTATCTCCAGGTGCAGTAGAGTGGTAATCTGGGAACCTCCTGTCTCAGAATACTGCTACCTTCACCCTGCCATAAGAATGCAGCTAGTTGACAGCTGGCTTCAAGGCATGCTTCCCTGTGAGAGCTAAGGACAGGGCACAACCCTCCCGCATCCTGCTTGACTGTAGAAGGAGCTGCTAACGTCCTCATGTTAGTGGCAGGGAAAGGTTGTGAGAAAAGCATGTGGAATCGTTGTGCCTGAACTCCCGTGTATCTGAGTTGAATACAGCGGTTTCCAAAGTCCTTCTTCATCAGAGTGTAGCTAGGTTCCCACTCGCATGTCCGAGTGGGTAGCAGACATCTGCCTCCCATGCATACCCACTTCTGAGAGTTGAGCTTATGGCCTGTAACCCTACCTCCTGCCTGCAGCTACCTTTCGCTTCCAAAAGGCCTAGGCTCGCTGCTTCACCGAAGTGTTGGGAGAGGTAACTGGAATCTGCCGGCACACAAGACTAGTGCCTCCAAGCTCAATCCAGCGATTTCCCAGTAATTCCTGGGGTAGACTGGTGCTACATACTAAGTTCCATATGTGAGAAGGTAGCTGAACGCCTTGTCCAAAATCATCTTACTGCTGAGAGTTGAGCTCACCCTCAGTCCCTCACAGTTCCACACTGCCTGCAGAGTGAGTTTCGCACGTCTTCACCAGAGACGTTTGCCAGAGGCTATGAGACGCAAGTTAACAATGCAGACCTGGAGGGTATCTCCACGTGCAGTAGAGTGGTAATCTGGGAACCTCCTGTCTTAGAATACTGCTACCTTCACCCTGCCATAAGAATGCAGCTAGTTGACAGCTGGCTTCAAGGCATGCTTCCCTGTGAGAGCTAAGGACAGGACACAACCCTCCCGCATCCTGCTTGACTGTAGAAGGAGCTGCTAACGTCCTCATGTTAGTGGCAGGGAAAGGTTGTGAGAAAAGCATGTGGAATCGTTGTGCCTGAACCCACGTGTATCTGAGTTGAATACAGCGATTTCCAAAGTCCTTCTTCATCAGAGTGTAGCGAGGTTCCCACTCGCATGTCCGAGTGGGTAGCAGACATCTGCCTCCCATGCATACCCACTTCTGAGAGTTGAGCTTATGGCCTGTAACCCTACCTCCTTCCTGCAGCTACCTTTCGTTTCCAAAAGGCCTAGGCTCGCTGCTTCACCGAAGTGTTGGGAGAGGTAACTGGAATCTGCCGGCACACAAGACTAGTGCCTCCAAGCTCAATCCAGCGATTTCCCAGTAATTCCGGGGGTAGACTGGTGCTACATACTAAGTTCCATATGAGAGAAGGTAGCTGAACGCCTTGTCCAAAATCATCTTACTTCTGACAGTTGAGCTCACCCTCAGTCCCTCACAGTTCCACACTGCCTGCAGAGTGAGTTTCGCACGTCTTCACCAGAGACGTTTGCCAGAGGCTATGAGACGCAAGTTAACAATGCAGACCTGGACGGTGTCTCCAGGTGCAGTAGAGTGGTAATCTGGGAACCTCCTGTCTCAGAATACTGCTACCTTCACCCTGCCATAAGAATGCAGCTAGTTGACAGCTGGCTTCAAGGCATGCTTCCCTGTGAGAGCTAAGGACAGGGCACAACCCTCCCGCATCCTGCTTGACTGTAGAAGGAGCTGCTAACGTCCTCATGTTAGTGGCAGGGAAAGGTTGTGAGAAAAGCATGTGGAATCGTTGTGCCTGAACTCCCCTGTATCTGAGTTGAATACAGCGATTTCCAAAGTCCTTCTTCATCAGAGTGTAGCTAGGTTCCCACTCGCATGTCCGAGTGGGTAGCAGACATCTGCCTCCCATGCATACCCAGTTCTGAGAGTTGAGCTTATGGCCTGTAACCCTACCTCCTGCCTGCAGCTACCTTTCGCTTCCAAAAGGCCTAGGCTCGCTGCTTCACCGAAGTGTTGCGAGAGGTAACTGGAATCTCCCGGCACACAAGACTAGTGCCTCCAAGCTCAATCCAGCGATTTCCCAGTAATTCCTGGGGTAGACTGGTGCTACATACTAAGTTCCATATGTGAGAAGGTAGCTGAACGCCTTGTCCAAAATCATCTTACTGCTGAGAGTTGAGCTCACCCTCAGTCCCTCACAGTTCCACACTGCCTGCAGAGTGAGTTTCGCACGTCTTCACCAGAGACGTTTGCCAGAGGCTATGAGACGAAAGTTAACAATGCAGACCTGGAGGGTATCTCCAGGTGCAGTAGAGTGGTAATCTGGGAACCTCCTGTCTTAGAATACTGCTACCTTCACCCTGCCATAAGAATGCAGCTAGTTGACAGCTGGCTTCAAGGCATGCTTTCCTGTGAGAGCTAAGGACAGGGCACAACCCTCCCGCATCCTGCTTGACTGTAGAAGGAGCTGCTAACAACCTCATGTTAGTGGCAGGGAAAGGTTGTGAGAAAAGCATGTGGAATCGTTGTGCCTGAACCCACGTGTATCTGAGTTGAATACAGCGATTTCCAAAGTCCTTCTTCATTAGAGTGTAGCTAGGTTCCCACTCGCATGTCCGAGTGGGTAGCAGACATCTGCCTCCCATGCATACCCACTTCTGAGAGTTGAGCTTATGGCCTGTAACCCTACCTCCTGCCTGCAGCTACCTTTCGTTTCCAAAAGGCCTAGGCTCGCTGCTTCACCGAAGTGTTGGGAGAGGTAACTGGAATCTGCCGGCACACAAGACTAGTGCCTCCAAGCTCAATCCAGCGATTTCCCAGTAATTCCGGGGGTAGACTGGTGCTACATACTAAGTTCCATATGAGAGAAGGTAGCTGAACGCCTTGTCCAAAATCATCTTACTTCTGACAGTTGAGCTCACCCTCAGTCCCTCACAGTTCCACACTGCCTGCAGAGTGAGTTTCGCACGTCTTCACCAGAGACGTTTGCCAGAGGCTATGAGACGCAAGTTAACAATGCAGACCTGGACGGTGTCTCCAGGTGCAGTAGAGTGGTAATCTGGGAACCTCCTGTCTCAGAATACTGCTACCTTCACCCTGCCATAAGAATGCAGCTAGTTGACAGCTGGCTTCAAGGCATGCTTCCCTGTGAGAGCTAAGGACAGGGCACAACCCTCCCGCATCCTGCTTGACTGTAGAAGGAGCTGCTAACGTCCTCATGTTAGTGGCAGGGAAAGGTTGTGAGAAAAGCATGTGGAATCGTTGTGCCTGAACCCACGTGTATCTGAGTTGAATACAGCGATTTCCAAAGTCCTTCTTCATCAGAGTGTAGCTAGGTTCCCACTCGCATGTCCGAGTGGGTAGCAGACATCTGCCTCCCATGCATACCCACTTCTGAGAGTTGAGCTTATGGCCTGTAACCCTACCTCCTGCCTGCAGCTACCTTTCGCTTCCAAAAGGCCTAGGCTCGCTGCTTCACCGAAGTGTTGGGAGAGGTAACTGGAATCTCCCGGCACACAAGACTAGTGCCTCCAAGCTCAATCCAGCGATTTCCCAGTAATTCCTGGGGTAGACTGGTGCTACATACTAAGTTCCATATGTGAGAAGGTAGCTGAACGCCTTGTCCAAAATCATCTTACTGCTGAGAGTTGAGCTCACCCTCAGTCCCTCACAGTTCCACACTGCCTGCAGAGTGAGTTTCCCACGTCTTCACCAGAGACGTTTGCCAGAAGCTTCTGAGACGCAAGTTAACAATGCAGAACTGGAGGGTATCTCCAGGTGCAGTAGAGTGGTAATCTGGGAACCTCCTGTCTCAGAATACTGCTACCTTCACCCTGCCATAAGAATGCAGCTAGTTGACAGCTGGCTTCAAGGCTTGCTTCCCTGTGAGAGCTAAGGACAGGGCACAACCCTCCCGCATCCTGCTTGACTGTAGAAGGAGCTGCTAACGTCCTCATGTTAGTGGCAGGGAAAGGTTGTGAGAAAAGCATGTGGAATCGTTGTGCCTGAACCCACGTGTATCTGAGTTGAATACAGCGATTTCCAAAGTCCTTCTTCATCAGAGTGTAGCTAGGTTCCCACTCGCATGTCCGAGTGGGTAGCAGACATCTACCTCCCATGCATACCCAGTTCTGAGAGTTGAGCTTATGGCCTGTAACCCTACCTCCTGCCTGCAGCTACCTTTCGCTTCCAAAAGGCCTAGGCTCGCTGCTTCACCGAAGTGTTGGGAGAGGTAACTGGAATCTCCCGGCACACAAGACTAGTGCCTCCAAGCTCAATCCAGCGATTTCCCAGAAATTCCTGGGGTAGACTGGTGCTAAATACTAAGTTCCATATGTGAGAAGGTAGCTGAACGCCTTGTCCAAAATCATCTTACTGCTGAGAGTTGAGCTCACCCTCAGTCCCTCACAGTTCCACACTGCCTGCAGAGTGAGTTTCGCACGTCTTCACCAGAGACGTTTGCCAGAGGCTATGAGACGCAAGTTAACAATGCAGACCTGGACGGTGTCTCCAGGTGCAGTAGAGTGGTAATCTGGGAACCTCCTGTCTCAGAATACTGCTACCTTCACCCTGCCATAAGAATGCAGCTAGTTGACAGCTGGCTTCAAGGCATGCTTCCCTGTGAGAGCTAAGGACAGGGCACAACCCTCCCGCATCCTGCTTGACTGTAGAAGGAGCTGCTAACGTCCTCATGTTAGTGGCAGGGAAAGGTTGTGAGAAAAGCATGTGGAATCGTTGTGCCTGAACCCACGTGTATCTGAGTTGAATACAGCGATTTCCAAAGTCCTTCTTCATCAGAGTGTAGCTAGGTTCCCACTCGCATGTACGAGTGGGTAGCAGACATCTGCCTCCCATGCATACACACTTCTGAGAGTTGAGCTTATGGCCTGTAACCCTACCTCCTGCCTGCAGCTACCTTTCGCTTCCAAAAGGCCTAGGCTCGCTGCTTCACCGAAGTGTTGGGAGAGGTAACTGGAATCTCCCGGCACACAAGACTAGTGCCTCCAAGCTCAATCCAGCGATTTCCCAGTAATTCCTGGGGTAGACTGGTGCTACATACTAAGTGCCATATGTGAGAAGGTAGCTGAACGCCTTGTCCAAAATCATCTTACTGCTGAGAGTTGAGCTCACCCTCAGTCCCTCACAGTTCCACACTGCCTGCAGAGTGAGTTTCGCACGTCCTCACCAGAGACTTTTGCCAGAGGCCTCTGAGACGCAAGTTAACAATGCAGACCTGGACGGTATCTCCAGGTGCCAGAGAGTGGCAATCTGGGAACCTCCTGTCTCAGAATACTGCTACCTTCACCCTGCCATAAGAATGCAGCTAGTTGACAGCTGGCTTCTAGGCATGCTACCCTGTGAGAGTTGAGGACAGGGCAGAACCCTCCCGCATCCTGCCTGACTGTAGACTTACCTGCTAACCTCCTTATGTTAGCGGCTGGGATAGGTTGTGGGAAAAGCATGTGTAAGCATTGGGCCTGTACTCCCGTGAATCTGAGTTGAATACAGCGATTTCCAAAGTCCTTCTTCATCAGAGTGTAGCTAGGTTCCCACTCGCATGTCCGAGTGGGTAGCAGACATCTGCGTCCCATGCATACCCACTTCTGAGAGTTGAGCTTATGGCCTGTAACCCTACCTCCTGCCTGCAGCTACCTTTCGCTTCCAAAAGGCCTAGGCTCGCTGTTTCACCGAAGTGTTGGGAGAGGTAACTGGAATCTGCCGGCACACAAGACTAGTGCCTCCAAGCTCAATCCAGCGATTTCCCAGTAATTCCTGGGGTAGACTGGTGCTACATACTAAGTTCCATATGTGAGAAGGTAGCTGAACGCCTTGTCCAAAATCATCTTACTGCTGAGAGTTGAGCTCACCCTCAGTCCCTCACAGTTCCACACTGCCTGCAGAGTGAGTTTCCCACGTCTTAACCAGAGACTTTTGCCAGAGGCCTCTGAGACGCAAGTTAACCATGCAGACCTGGACGGTATCTCCAGGTGACGGAGAGTGGCAATCTGGGACCCTCCTTACTCAGAATACTGCTACCTTCACACTGTCATAAGAATGCAGCTAGTTGAGAGCTGGCTTCGAGGCATGCTTCCCTGTGAGAGTTGAGGACAGGGCAGAACCCTCCCGCATCCTGCCTGACTGTAGACGTACCTGCTAACCTCCTTATGTTAGCGGCTGGGATAGGTTGTGGGAAAAGCATGTGTAAGCATTGGGCCTGAACTCCCGTGTATCTGAGTTGAATACAGCGATTTCCAAAGTCCTTCTTCATCAGAGTGTAGGTAGGTTCCCACTCGCATGTCCGAGTGAGTAGCAGACATCTGCGTCCCATGCATACCCACTTCTGAGAGTTGAGCTTATGGCCTGTAACCCTACCTCCTGCCTGCCGCTACCTTTCGCTTCCAAAAGGCCTAGGCTCGCTGCTTCACCGAAGTGTTGGGAGAGGTAACTGGAATCTCCCGGCACACAAGACTAGTGCCTCCAAGCTCAATCCAGCGATTTCCCAGTAATTCCTGGGGTAGACTGGTGCTACATACTAAGTTCCATATGTGAGAAGGTAGCTGAACGCCTTGTCCAAAATCATCTTACTGCTGAGAGTTGAGCTCACCCTCAGTCCCTCACAGTTCCACACTGCCTGCAGAGTGAGTTTCGCACGTCTTCACCAGAGACGTTTGCCAGAGGCTATGAGACGCAAGTTAACAATGCAGACCTGGAGGGTATCTCCAGGTGCAGTAGAGTGGTAATCTGGGAACCTCCTGTCTCAGAATACTGCTACCTTCACCCTGCCATAAGAATGCAGCTAGTTGACAGCTGGCTTCAAGGCATGCTTCCCTGTGAGAGCTAAGGGCAGGGCACAATCCTCCCGCATCCTGCTTGACTGTAGAAGGAGCTGCTAACGTCCTCATGTTAGTGGCAGGGAAAGGTTGTGAGAAAAGCATGTGGAATCGTTGTGCCTGAACCCACGTGTATCTGAGTTGAATACAGCGATTTCCAAAGTCCTTCTTCTTCAGAGTGTAGCTAGGTTCCCACTCGCATGTCCGAGTGGGTAGCAGACATCTGCCTCCCATGCATACCCACTTCTGAGAGTTGAGCTTATGGCCTGTAACCCTACCTCCTGCCTGCAGCTACCTTTCGCTTCCAAAAGGCCTAGGCTCGCTGCTTCACCGAAGTGTTGGGAGAGGTAACTGGAATCTCCCGGCACACAAGACTAGTGCCTCCAAGCTCAATCCAGCGATTTCCCAGTAATTCCTGGGGTAGACTGGTGCTACATACTAAGTTCCATATGTGAGAAGGTAGCTGAACGCCTTGTCCAAAATCATCTTACTGCTGAGAGTTGAGCTCACCCTCAGTCCCTCACAGTTCCACACTGCCTGCAGAGTGAGTTTCCCACGTCTTCACCAGAGACTTTTGCCAGAGGCCTCTGAGACGCAAGTTAACAATGCAGACCTGGATGGTATCTCCAGGTGCCGGAGAGTGGCAATCTGGGACCCTCCTTACTCAGAATACTGCTACCTTCACATTGTCATAAGAATGCAGCTAGTTGAGAGCTGGCTTCTAGGCATGCTTCCCTGTGAGAGCTGAGGACAGGGCAGGACCCTCCCGCATCCTGCCTGACTGTAGACTTACCTGCTAACCTCCTTCTGTTAGGGGCTGGTATAGTTTGTGGGAAAAGCATGTGTAAGCATTGGGCCTGAACTCCCGTGTATCTGAGTTGAATACAGCGATTTCCAACATCCTTCTTTAATAGGAGTGTAGCTAGGTTCCAACTCCCATGTCCGAGTGGGTAGCAGACATCTGCCTCCCATGCATACCCACTTCTGAGAGTTGAGCTTATGGCCTGTAACCCTACCTCCTGCCTGCAGCTACCTTTCGCTTCCAAAAGGCCTTGGCTCGCTGCTTCACCGAAGTGTTGGGAGAGGTAACTGGAATCTCCCGGCACACAAGACTAGTGCCTCCAAGCTCAATCCAGCGATTTCCCAGTAATTCCTGTGGTAGACTGGTGCTACATACTAAGTTCCATATGTGAGAAGGTAGCTGAACGCCTTGTCCAAAATCATCTTACTGCTGAGAGTTGAGCTCACCCTCAGTCCCTCACAGTTCCACACTGCCTGCAGAGTGAGTTTCGCACGTCTTCACCAGAGACGTTTGCCAGAGGCTATGAGACGCAAGTTAACAATGCAGACCTGGAGGGTATCTCCAGGTGCAGTAGAGTGGTAATCTGGGAACCTCCTGTCTCAGAATACTGCTACCTTCACCCTGCCATAAGAATGCAGCTAGTTGACAGCTGGCTTCAAGGCATGCTTCCCTGTGAGAGCTAAGGACAGGGCACAACCCTGCCGCATCCTGCTTGACTGTAGAAGGAGCTGCTAACGTCCTCATGTTAGTGGCAGGGAAAGGTTGTGAGAAAAGCATGTGGAATCGTTGTGCCTGAACTCACGTGTATCTGAGTTGAATACAGCGATTTCCAAAGTCCTTCTTCATCAGAGTGTAGCTAGGTTCCCACTCGCATGTCCGAGTGGGTAGCAGACATCTGCCTCCCATGCATACCCACTTCTGAGAGGTGAGCTTATGGCCTGTAACCCTACCTCCTGCCTGCAGCTACCTTTCGCTTCCAAAAGGCCTAGGCTCGCTGTTTCACCGAAGTGTTGGGAGAGGTAACTGGAATCTGCCGGCACACAAGACTAGTGCCTCCAAGCTCAATCCAGCGATTTCCCAGTAATTCCTGGGGTAGACTGGTGCTACATACTAAGTTCCATATGTGAGAAGGTAGCTGAACGCCTTGTCCAAAATCATCTTACTGCTGAGAGTTGAGCTAACCCTCAGTCCCTCACAGTTCCACACTGCCTGCAGAGTGAGTTTCCCACGTCTTCACCAGAGACTTTTGCCAGAGGCCTCTGAGACGCAAGTTAACCATGCAGACCTGGACGGTATCTCCAGGTGACGGAGAGTGGCAATCTGGGACACTCCTTACTCAGAATACTGCTACCTTCACACTGTCATAAGAATGCAGCTAGTTGAGAGCTGGCTTCGAGGCATGCTTCCCTGTGAGAGTTGAGGACAGGGCAGAACCCTCCCGCATCCTGCCTGACTGTAGACGTACCTGCTAACCTCCTTATGTTAGCGGCTGAGATAGGTTGTGGGAAAAGCATGTGTAAGCATTGGGCCTGAACTCCCGTGTATCTGAGTTGAATACAGCGATTTCCAAAGTCCTTCTTCATCAGAGTGTAGCTAGGTTCCCACTCGCATGTCCGAGTGAGTAGCAGACATCTGCGTCCCATGCATACCCACTTCTGAGAGTTGAGCTTATGGCCTGTAACCCTACCTCCTGCCTGCCGTTACCTTTCGCTTCCAAAAGGTCTAGGCTCGCTGCTTCACCGAAGTGTTGGGAGAGGTAACTGGAATCTCCCGGCACACAAGACTAGTGCCTCCAAGCTCAATCCAGCGATTTCCCAGTAATTCCTGGGGTAGACTGGTGCTACATACTAAGTTCCATATGTGAGAAGGTAGCTGAACGCCTTGTCCAAAATCATCTTACTGCTGAGAGTTGAGCTCACCCTCTGTCCCTCACAGTTCCACACTGCCTGCAGAGTGAGTTTCCCACGTCTTCACCAGAGACGTTTGCCAGAGGCTATGAGACGCAAGTTAACAATGCAGACCTGGAGGGTATCTCCAGGTGCAGTAGAGTGGTAATCTGGGAACCTCCTGTCTCAGAATACTGCTACCTTCACCCTGCCATAAGAATGCAGCTAGTTGACAGCTGGCTTCAAGGCATGCTTCCCTGTGAGAGCTAAGGACAGGGCACAACCCTCCCGCATCCTGCTTGACTGTAGAAGGAGCTGCTAACGTCCTCATGTTAGTGGCAGGGAAAGGTTGTGAGAAAAGCATGTGGAATCGTTGTGCCTGAACCCACGTGTATCTGAGTTGAATACAGCGATTTCCAAAGTCCTTCTTCTTCAGAGTGTAGCTAGGTTCCCACTCGCATGTCCGAGTGGGTAGCAGACATCTGCCTCCCATGCATACCCACTTCTGAGAGTTGAGCTTATGGCCTGTAACCCTACCTCCTGCCTGCAGCTACCTTTCGCTTCCAAAAGGCCTAGGCTCGCTGCTTCACCGAAGTGTTGGGAGAGGTAACTGGAATCTCCCGGCACACAAGACTAGTGCCTCCAAGCTCAATCCAGCGATTTCCCAGTAATTCCTGGGGTAGACTGGTGCTACATACTAAGTTCCATATGTGAGAAGGTAGCTGAACGCCTTGTCCAAAATCATCTTACTTCTGAGAGTTGAGCTCACCCTCAGTCCCTCACAGTTCCACACTGCCTGCAGAGTGAGTTTCCCACGTCTTCACCAGAGACTTTTGCCAGAGGCCTCTGAGACGCAAGTTAACAATGCAGACCTGGACGGTATCTCCAGGTGCCGGAGAGTGGCAATCTGGGACCCTCCTTACTCAGAATACTGCTACCTTCACATTGTCATAAGAATGCAGCTAGTTGAGAGCTGGCTTCTAGGCATGCTTCCCTGTGAGAGCTGAGGACAGGGCAGGACCCTCCCGCATCCTGCCTGACTGTAGACTTACCTGCTAACCTCCTTCTGTTAGGGGCTGGTATAGTTTGTGGGAAAAGCATGTGTAAGCATTGGGCCTGAACTCCCGTGTATCTGAGTTGAATACAGCGATTTCCAACATCCTTCTTTAATAGGAGTGTAGCTAGGTTCCCACTCGCATGTCCGAGTGAGTAGCAGACATCTGCGTCCCATGCATACCCACTTCTGAGAGTTGAGCTTATGGCCTGTAACCCTACCTCCTGCCTGCAGCTACCTTTCGCTTCCAAAAGGCCTAGGCTCGCTGCTTCACCAAAGTGTTGGGAGAGGTAACTGGAATCTCCCGGCACACAAGACTAGTGCCTCCAAGCTCAATCCAGCGATTTCCCAGTAATTCCTGGGGTAGACTGGTGCTACATACTAAGTTCCATATGTGAGAAGGTAGCTGAACGCCTTGTCCAAAATCATCTTACTGCTGAGAGTTGAGCTAACCCTCAGTCCCTCACAGTTCCACACTGCCTGCAGAGTGAGTTTCCCACGTCTTCACCAGAGACGTTTGCCAGAGGCTATGAGACGCAAGTTAACAATGCACACCTGGACGGTATCTCCAGGTGCAGTAGAGTGGCAATCTGGGAACCTCCTTACTCAGTATACTGCTACCTTCACACTGTCATAAGAATGCAGCTAGTTGAGAGCTGGCTTCAAGGCATGCTTCCCTGTGAGAGCTAAGGACAGGGCACAACCCTGCCGCATCCTGCTTGACTGTAGAAGGAGCTGCTAACGTCCTCATGTTAGTGGCAGGGAAAGGTTGTGAGAAAAGCATGTGGAATCGTTGTGCCTGAACTCACGTGTATCTGAGTTGAATACAGCGATTTCCAAAGTCCTTCTTCATCAGAGTGTAGCTAGGTTCCAACTCGCATGTCCGAGTGGGTAGCAGACATCTGCCTCCCATGCATACCCACTTCTGAGAGTTGAGCTTATGGCCTGTAACCCTACCTCCTGCCTGCAGCTACCTTTCGCTTCCAAAAGGCCTTGGCTCGCTGCTTCACCGAAGTGTTGGGAGAGGTAACTGGAATCTCCCGGCACACAAGACTAGTGCCTCCAAGCTCAATCCAGCGATTTCCCAGTAATTCCTGGGGTAGACTGGTGCTACATACTAAGTTCCATATGTGAGAAGGTAGCTGAACGCCTTGTCCAAAATCATCTTACTGCTGAGAGTTGAGCTCACCCTCAGTCCCTCACAGTTCCACACTGCCTGCAGAGTGAGTTTCGCACGTCTTCACCAGAGACGTTTGCCAGAGGCTATGAGACGCAAGTTAACAATGCACACCTGGACGGTATCTCCAGGTGCCGGAGAGTGGCAATCTGGGAACCTCCTGTCTCAGAATACTGCTACCTTCACCCTGCCATAAGAATGCAGCTAGTTGACAGCTGGCTTCAAGGCATGCTTCCCTGTGAGAGCTGAGGACAGGGCACAACCCTGCCGCATCCTGCTTGACTGTAGAAGGAGCTGCTAACGTCCTCATGTTAGTGGCAGGGAAAGGTTGTGAGAAAAGCATGTGGAATCGTTGTGCCTGAACTCCCGTGTATCTGAGTTGAATACAGCGATTTCCAAAGTCCTTCTTCATCAGAGTGTAGCTAGGTTCCCACTCGCATGTCCGAGTGAGTAGCAGACATCTGCGTCCCATGCATACCCACTTCTGAGAGTTGAGCTTATGGCCTGTAACCCTACCTCCTGCCTGCAGCTACCTTTCGCTTCCAAAAGGCCTAGGCTCGCTGCTTCACCGAAGTGTTGGGAGAGGTAACTGGAATCTCCCGGCACACAAGACTAGTGCCTCCAAGCTCAATCCAGCGATTTCCCAGAAATTCCTGGGGTAGACTGGTGCTAAATACTAAGTTCCATATGTGAGAAGGTAGCTGAACGCCTTGTCCAAAATCATCTTACTGCTGAGAGTTGAGCTCACCCTCAGTCCCTCACAGTTCCACACTGCCTGCAGAGTGAGTTTCGCACGTCTTCACCAGAGACGTTTGCCAGAGGCTATGAGACGCAAGTTAACAATGCAGACCTGGACGGTGTCTCCAGGTGCAGTAGAGTGGTAATCTGGGAACCTCCTGTCTCAGAATACTGCTACCTTCACCCTGCCATAAGAATGCAGCTAGTTGACAGCTGGCTTCAAGGCATGCTTCCCTGTGAGAGCTAAGGACAGGGCACAACCCTCCCGCATCCTGCTTGACTGTAGAAGGAGCTGCTAACGTCCTCATGTTAGTGGCAGGGAAAGGTTGTGAGAAAAGCATGTGGAATCGTTGTGCCTGAACCCACGTGTATCTGAGTTGAATACAGCGATTTCCAAAGTCCTTCTTCATCAGAGTGTAGCTAGGTTCCCACTCGCATTTACGAGTGGGTAGCAGACATCTGCCTCCCATGCATACCCACTTCTGAGAGTTGAGCTTATGGCCTGTAACCCTACCTCCTGCCTGCAGCTACCTTTCGCTTCCAAAAGGCCTAGGCTCGCTGCTTCACCGAAGTGTTGGGAGAGGTAACTGGAATCTCCCGGCACACAAGACTAGTGCCTCCAAGCTCAATCCAGCGATTTCCCAGTAATTCCTGGGGTAGACTGGTGCTACATACTAAGTGCCATATGTGAGAAGGTAGCTGAACGCCTTGTCCAAAATCATCTTACTGCTGAGAGTTGAGCTCACCCTCAGTCCCTCACAGTTCCACACTGCCTGCAGAGTGAGTTTCGCACGTCCTCACCAGAGACTTTTGCCAGAGGCCTCTGAGACGCAAGTTAACAATGCAGACCTGGACGGTATCTCCAGGTGCCAGAGAGTGGCAATCTGGGACCCTCCTTACTCAGAATACTGCTACCTTCACACTGTCATAAGAATGCAGCTAGTTGAGAGCTGGCTTCTAGGCATGCTACCCTGTGAGAGTTGAGGACAGGGCAGAACCCTCCCGCATCCTGCCTGACTGTAGACTTACCTGCTAACCTCCTTATGTTAGCGGCTGGGATAGGTTGTGGGAAAAGCATGTGTAAGCATTGGGCCTGTACTCCCGTGAATCTGAGTTGAATACAGCGATTTCCAAAGTCCTTCTTCATCAGAGTGTAGCTAGGTTCCCACTCGCATGTCCGAGTGGGTAGCAGACATCTGCGTCCCATGCATACCCACTTCTGAGAGTTGAGCTTATGGCCTGTAACCCTACCTCCTGCCTGCAGCTACCTTTCGCTTCCAAAAGGCCTAGGCTCGCTGTTTCACCGAAGTGTTGGGAGAGGTAACTGGAATCTGCCGGCACACAAGACTAGTGCCTCCAAGCTCAATCCAGCGATTTCCCAGTAATTCCTGGGGTAGACTGGTGCTACATACTAAGTTCCATATGTGAGAAGGTAGCTGAACGCCTTGTCCAAAATCATCTTACTGCTGAGAGTTGAGCTCACCCTCAGTCCCTCACAGTTCCACACTGCCTGCAGAGTGAGTTTCCCACGTCTTAACCAGAGACTTTTGCCAGAGGCCTCTGAGACGCAAGTTAACCATGCAGACCTGGACGGTATCTCCAGGTGACGGAGAGTGGCAATCTGGGAACCTCCTGTCTCAGAATACTGCTACCTTCACCCTGCCATAAGAATGCAGCTAGTTGACAGCTGGCTTCAAGGCATGCTTCCCTGTGAGAGCTAAGGACAGGGCACAACCCTCCCGCATCCTGCTTGACTGTAGAAGGAGCTGCTAACGTCCTCATGTTAGTGGCAGGGAAAGGTTGTGAGAAAAGCATGTGGAATCGTTGTGCCTGAACCCACGTGTATCTGAGTTGAATACAGCGATTTCCAAAGTCCTTCTTCATCAGAGTGTAGCTAGGTTCCCACTCGCATGTCCGAGTGGGTAGCAGACATCTGCCTCCCATGCATACCCACTTCTGAGAGTTGAGCTTATGGCCTGTAACCCTACCTCCTGCCTGCAGCTACCTTTCGCTTCCAAAAGGCCTAGACTCGCTGCTTCACCGAAGTGTTGGGAGAGGTAACTGGAATCTCCCGGCACACAAGACTAGTGCCTCCAAGCTCAATCCAGCGATTTCCCAGTAATTCCTGGGGTAGACTGGTGCTACATACTAAGTTCCATATGTGAGAAGGTAGCTGAACGCCTTGTCCAAAATCATCTTACTGCTGAGAGTTGAGCTCACCCTCAGTCCCTCACAGTTCCACACTGCCTGCAGAGTGAGTTTCCCACGTCTTCACCAGAGACGTTTGCCAGAAGCTTCTGAGACGCAAGTTAACAATGCAGAACTGGAGGGTATCTCCAGGTGCAGTAGAGTGGTAATCTGGGAACCTCCTGTCTCAGAATACTGCTACCTTCACCCTGCCATAAGAATGCAGCTAGTTGACAGCTGGCTTCAAGGCTTGCTTCCCTGTGAGAGCTAAGGACAGGGCACAACCCTCCCGCATCCTGCTTGACTGTAGAAGGAGCTGCTAACGTCCTCATGTTAGTGGCAGGGAAAGGTTGTGAGAAAAGCATGTGGAATCGTTGTGCCTGAACCCACGTGTATCTGAGTTGAATACAGCGATTTCCAAAGTCCTTCTTCATCAGAGTGTAGCTAGGTTCCCACTCGCATGTCCGAGTGGGTAGCAGACATCTACCTCCCATGCATACCCAGTTCTGAGAGTTGAGCTTATGGCCTGTAACCCTACCTCCTGCCTGCAGCTACCTTTCGCTTCCAAAAGGCCTAGGCTCGCTGCTTCACCGAAGTGTTGGGAGAGGTAACTGGAATCTGCCGGCACACAAGACTAGTGCCTCCAAGCTCAATCCAGCGATTTCCCAGAAATTCCTGGGGTAGACTGGTGCTAAATACTAAGTTCCATATGTGAGAAGGTAGCTGAACGCCTTGTCCAAAATCATCTTACTGCTGAGAGTTGAGCTCACCCTCAGTCCCTCACAGTTCCACACTGCCTGCAGAGTGAGTTTCGCACGTCTTCACCAGAGACGTTTGCCAGAGGCTATGAGACGCAAGTTAACAATGCAGACCTGGACGGTGTCTCCAGGTGCAGTAGAGTGGTAATCTGGGAACCTCCTGTCTCAGAATACTGCTACCTTCACCCTGCCATAAGAATGCAGCTAGTTGACAGCTGGCTTCAAGGCATGCTTCCCTGTGAGAGCTAAGGACAGGGCACAACCCTCCCGCATCCTGCTTGACTGTAGAAGGAGCTGCTAACGTCCTCATGTTAGTGGCAGGGAAAGGTTGTGAGAAAAGCATGTGGAATCGTTGTGCCTGAACCCACGTGTATCTGAGTTGAATACAGCGATTTCCAAAGTCCTTCTTCATCAGAGTGTAGCTAGGTTCCCACTCGCATGTACGAGTGGGTAGCAGACATCTGCCTCCCATGCATACACACTTCTGAGAGTTGAGCTTATGGCCTGTAACCCTACCTCCTGCCTGCAGCTACCTTTCGCTTCCAAAAGGCCTAGGCTCGCTGCTTCACCGAAGTGTTGGGAGAGGTAACTGGAATCTCCCGGCACACAAGACTAGTGCCTCCAAGCTCAATCCAGCGATTTCCCAGTAATTCCTGGGGTAGACTGGTGCTACATACTAAGTGCCATATGTGAGAAGGTAGCTGAACGCCTTGTCCAAAATCATCTTACTGCTGAGAGTTGAGCTCACCCTCAGTCCCTCACAGTTCCACACTGCCTGCAGAGTGAGTTTCGCACGTCCTCACCAGAGACTTTTGCCAGAGGCCTCTGAGACGCAAGTTAACAATGCAGACCTGGACGGTATCTCCAGGTGCCAGAGAGTGGCAATCTGGGACCCTCCTTACTCAGAATACTGCTACCTTCACACTGTCATAAGAATGCAGCTAGTTGAGAGCTGGCTTCTAGGCATGCTACCCTGTGAGAGTTGAGGACAGGGCAGAACCCTCCCGCATCCTGCCTGACTGTAGACTTACCTGCTAACCTCCTTATGTTAGCGGCTGGGATAGGTTGTGGGAAAAGCATGTGTAAGCATTGGGCCTGTACTCCCGTGAATCTGAGTTGAATACAGCGATTTCCAAAGTCCTTCTTCATCAGAGTGTAGCTAGGTTCCCACTCGCATGTCCGAGTGGGTAGCAGACATCTGCGTCCCATGCATACCCACTTCTGAGAGTTGAGCTTATGGCCTGTAACCCTACCTCCTGCCTGCAGCTACCTTTCGCTTCCAAAAGGCCTAGGCTCGCTGTTTCACCGAAGTGTTGGGAGAGGTAACTGGAATCTGCCGGCACACAAGACTAGTGCCTCCAAGCTCAATCCAGCGATTTCCCAGTAATTCCTGGGGTAGACTGGTGCTACATACTAAGTTCCATATGTGAGAAGGTAGCTGAACGCCTTGTCCAAAATCATCTTACTGCTGAGAGTTGAGCTCACCCTCAGTCCCTCACAGTTCCACACTGCCTGCAGAGTGAGTTTCCCACGTCTTAACCAGAGACTTTTGCCAGAGGCCTCTGAGACGCAAGTTAACCATGCAGACCTGGACGGTATCTCCAGGTGACGGAGAGTGGCAATCTGGGACCCTCCTTACTCAGAATACTGCTACCTTCACACTGTCATAAGAATGCAGCTAGTTGAGAGCTGGCTTCTAGGCATGCTTCCCTGTGAGAGTTGAGGACAGGGCAGAACCCTCCCGCATCCTGCCTGACTGTAGACGTACCTGCTAACCTCCTTATGTTAGCGGCTGGGATAGGTTGTGGGAAAAGCATGTGTAAGCATTGGGCCTGAACTCCCGTGTATCTGAGTTGAATACAGCGATTTCCAAAGTCCTTCTTCATCAGAGTGTAGCTAGGTTCCCACTCGCATGTCCGAGTGAGTAGCAGACATCTGCGTCCCATGCATACCCACTTCTGAGGGTTGAGCTTATGGCCTGTAACCCTACCTCCTGCCTGCCGCTACCTTTCGCTTCCAAAAGGCCTAGGCTCGCTGCTTCACCGAAGTGTTGGGAGAGGTAACTGGAATCTGCCGGCACACAAGACTAGTGCCTCCAAGCTCAATCCAGCGATTTCCCAGTAATTCCTGGGGTAGACTGGTGCTACATACTAAGTTCCATATGTGAGAAGGTAGCTGAACGCCTTGTCCAAAATCATCTTACTGCTGAGAGTTGAGCTCACCCTCAGTCCCTCACAGTTCCACACTGCCTGCAGAGTGAGTTTCGCACGTCTTCACCAGAGACGTTTGCCAGAGGCTATGAGACGCAAGTTAACAATGCAGACCTGGAGGGTATCTCCAGGTGCAGTAGAGTGGTAATCTGGGAACCTCCTGTCTCAGAATACTGCTACCTTCACCCTGCCATAAGAATGCAGCTAGTTGACAGCTGGCTTCAAGGCATGCTTCCCTGTGAGAGCTAAGGACAGGGCACAATCCTCCCGCATCCTGCTTGACTGTAGAAGGAGCTGCTAACGTCCTCATGTTAGTGGCAGGGAAAGGTTGTGAGAAAAGCATGTGGAATCGTTGTGCCTGAACCCACGTGTATCTGAGTTGAATACAGCGATTTCCAAAGTCCTTCTTCTTCAGAGTGTAGCTAGGTTCCCACTCGCATGTCCGAGTGGGTAGCAGACATCTGCCTCCCATGCATACCCACTTCTGAGAGTTGAGCTTATGGCCTGTAACCCTACCTCCTGCCTGCAGCTACCTTTCGCTTCCAAAAGGCCTAGGCTCGCTGCTTCACCGAAGTGTTGGGAGAGGTAACTGGAATCTCCCGGCACACAAGACTAGTGCCTCCAAGCTCAATCCAGCGATTTCACAATAATTCCTGGGGTAGACTGGTGCTACATACTAAGTTCCATATGTGAGAAGGTAGCTGAACGCCTTGTCCAAAATCATCTTACTGCTGAGAGTTGAGCTCACCCTCAGTCCCTCACAGTTCCACACTGCCTGCAGAGTGAGTTTCCCACGTCTTCACCAGAGACTTTTGCCAGAGGCCTCTGAGACGCAAGTTAACAATGCAGACCTGGACGGTATCTCCAGGTGCCGGAGAGTGGCAATCTGGGACCCTCCTTACTCAGAATACTGCTACCTTCACATTGTCATAAGAATGCAGCTAGTTGAGAGCTGGCTTCTAGGCATGCTTCCCTGTGAGAGCTGAGGACAGGGCAGGACCCTCCCGCATCCTGCCTGACTGTAGACTTACCTGCTAACCTCCTTATGTTAGCGGCTGGGATAGGTTGTGGGAAAAGCATGTGTAAGCATTGGGCCTGAACTCCCGTGTATCTGAGTTGAATACAGCGATTTCCAACATCCTTCTTTAATAGGAGTGTAGCTAGGTTCCAACTCCCATGTCCGAGTGGGTAGCAGACATCTGCCTCCCATGCATACCCACTTCTGAGAGTTGAGCTTATGGCCTGTAACCCTACCTCCTGCCTGCAGCTACCTTTCGCTTCCAAAAGGCCTTGGCTCGCTGCTTCACCGAAGTGTTGGGAGAGGTAACTGGAATCTCCCGGCACACAAGACTAGTGCCTCCAAGCTCAATCCAGCGATTTCCCAGTAATTCCTGGGGTAGACTGGTGCTACATACTAAGTTCCATATGTGAGAAGGTAGCTGAACGCCTTGTCCAAAATCATCTTACTGCTGAGAGTTGAGCTCACCCTCAGTCCCTCACAGTTCCACACTGCCTGCAGAGTGAGTTTCGCACGTCTTCACCAGAGACGTTTGCCAGAGGCTATGAGACGCAAGTTAACAATGCAGACCTGGAGGGTATCTCCAGGTGCAGTAGAGTGGTAATCTGGGAACCTCCTGTCTCAGAATACTGCTACCTTCACCCTGCCATAAGAATGCAGCTAGTTGACAGCTGGCTTCAAGGCATGCTTCCCTGTGAGAGCTAAGGACAGGGCACAACCCTGCCGCATCCTGCTTGACTGTAGAAGGAGCTGCTAACGTCCTCATGTTAGTGGCAGGGAAAGGTTGTGAGAAAAGCATGTGGAATCGTTGTGCCTGAACTCACGTGTATCTGAGTTGAATACAGCGATTTCCAAAGTCCTTCTTCATCAGAGTGTAGCTAGGTTCCCACTCGCATGTCCGAGTGGGTAGCAGACATCTGCCTCCCATGCATACCCACTTCTGAGAGGTGAGCTTATGGCCTGTAACCCTACCTCCTGCCTGCAGCTACCTTTCGCTTCCAAAAGGCCTAGGCTCGCTGTTTCACCGAAGTGTTGGGAGAGGTAACTGGAATCTGCCGGCACACAAGACTAGTGCCTCCAAGCTCAATCCAGCGATTTCCCAGTAATTCCTGGGGTAGACTGGTGCTACATACTAAGTTCCATATGTGAGAAGGTAGCTGAACGCCTTGTCCAAAATCATCTTACTGCTGAGAGTTGAGCTCACCCTCAGTCCCTCACAGTTCCACACTGCCTGCAGAGTGAGTTTCCCACGTCTTCACCAGAGACTTTTGCCAGAGGCCTCTGAGACGCAAGTTAACCATGCAGACCTGGACGGTATCTCCAGGTGACGGAGAGTGGCAATCTGGGACCCTCCTTACTCAGAATACTGCTACCTTCACACTGTCATAAGAATGCAGCTAGTTGAGAGCTGGCTTCTAGGCATGCTTCCCTGTGAGAGTTGAGGACAGGGCAGAACCCTCCCGCATCCTGCCTGACTGTAGACGTACCTGCTAACCTCCTTATGTTAGCGGCTGGGATAGGTTGTGGGAAAAGCATGTGTAAGCATTGGGCCTGAACTCCCGTGTATCTGAGTTGAATACAGCGATTTCCAACATCCTTCTTTAATAGGAGTGTAGCTAGGTTCCAACTCCCATGTCCGAGTGGGTAGCAGACATCTGCCTCCCATGCATACCCACTTCTGAGAGTTGAGCTTATGGCCTGTAACCCTACCTCCTGCCTGCAGCTACCTTTCGCTTCCAAAAGGCCTTGGCTCGCTGCTTCACCGAAGTGTTGGGAGAGGTAACTGGAATCTCCCGGCACACAAGACTAGTGCCTCCAAGCTCAATCCAGCGATTTCCCAGTAATTCCTGTGGTAGACTGGTGCTACATACTAAGTTCCATATGTGAGAAGGTAGCTGAACGCCTTGTCCAAAATCATCTTACTGCTGAGAGTTGAGCTCACCCTCAGTCCCTCACAGTTCCACACTGCCTGCAGAGTGAGTTTCGCACGTCTTCACCAGAGACGTTTGCCAGAGGCTATGAGACGCAAGTTAACAATGCAGACCTGGAGGGTATCTCCAGGTGCAGTAGAGTGGTAATCTGGGAACCTCCTGTCTCAGAATACTGCTACCTTCACCCTGCCATAAGAATGCAGCTAGTTGACAGCTGGCTTCAAGGCATGCTTCCCTGTGAGAGCTAAGGACAGGGCACAACCCTGCCGCATCCTGCTTGACTGTAGAAGGAGCTGCTAACGTCCTCATGTTAGTGGCAGGGAAAGGTTGTGAGAAAAGCATGTGGAATCGTTGTGCCTGAACTCACGTGTATCTGAGTTGAATACAGCGATTTCCAAAGTCCTTCTTCATCAGAGTGTAGCTAGGTTCCCACTCGCATGTCCGAGTGGGTAGCAGACATCTGCCTCCCATGCATACCCACTTCTGAGAGGTGAGCTTATGGCCTGTAACCCTACCTCCTGCCTGCAGCTACCTTTCGCTTCCAAAAGGCCTAGGCTCGCTGTTTCACCGAAGTGTTGGGAGAGGTAACTGGAATCTGCCGGCACACAAGACTAGTGCCTCCAAGCTCAATCCAGCGATTTCCCAGTAATTCCTGGGGTAGACTGGTGCTACATACTAAGTTCCATATGTGAGAAGGTAGCTGAACGCCTTGTCCAAAATCATCTTACTGCTGAGAGTTGAGCTCACCCTCAGTCCCTCACAGTTCCACACTGCCTGCAGAGTGAGTTTCCCACGTCTTCACCAGAGACTTTTGCCAGAGGCCTCTGAGACGCAAGTTAACCATGCAGACCTGGACGGTATCTCCAGGTGACGGAGAGTGGCAATCTGGGACCCTCCTTACTCAGAATACTGCTACCTTCACACTGTCATAAGAATGCAGCTAGTTGAGAGCTGGCTTCGAGGCATGCTTCCCTGTGAGAGTTGAGGACAGGGCAGAACCCTCCCGCATCCTGCCTGACTGTAGACGTACCTGCTAACCTCCTTATGTTAGCGGCTGAGATAGGTTGTGGGAAAAGCATGTGTAAGCATTGGGCCTGAACTCCCGTGTATCTGAGTTGAATACAGCGATTTCCAAAGTCCTTCTTCATCAGAGTGTAGCTAGGTTCCCACTCGCATGTCCGAGTGAGTAGCAGACATCTGCGTCCCATGCATACCCACTTCTGAGAGTTGAGCTTATGGCCTGTAACCCTACCTCCTGCCTGCCGTTACCTTTCGCTTCCAAAAGGTCTAGGCTCGCTGCTTCACCGAAGTGTTGGGAGAGGTAACTGGAATCTCCCGGCACACAAGACTAGTGCCTCCAAGCTCAATCCAGCGATTTCCCAGTAATTCCTGGGGTAGACTGGTGCTACATACTAAGTTCCATATGTGAGAAGGTAGCTGAACGCCTTGTCCAAAATCATCTTACTGCTGAGAGTTGAGCTCACCCTCTGTCCCTCACAGTTCCACACTGCCTGCAGAGTGAGTTTCCCACGTCTTCACCAGAGACGTTTGCCAGAGGCTATGAGACGCAAGTTAACAATGCAGACCTGGAGGGTATCTCCAGGTGCAGTAGAGTGGTAATCTGGGAACCTCCTGTCTCAGAATACTGCTACCTTCACCCTGCCATAAGAATGCAGCTAGTTGACAGCTGGCTTCAAGGCATGCTTCCCTGTGAGAGCTAAGGACAGGGCACAACCCTCCCGCATCCTGCTTGACTGTAGAAGGAGCTGCTAACGTCCTCATGTTAGTGGCAGGGAAAGGTTGTGAGAAAAGCATGTGGAATCGTTGTGCCTGAACCCACGTGTATCTGAGTTGAATACAGCGATTTCCAAAGTCCTTCTTCTTCAGAGTGTAGCTAGGTTCCCACTCGCATGTCCGAGTGGGTAGCAGACATCTGCCTCCCATGCATACCCACTTCTGAGAGTTGAGCTTATGGCCTGTAACCCTACCTCCTGCCTGCAGCTACCTTTCGCTTCCAAAAGGCCTAGGCTCGCTGCTTCACCGAAGTGTTGGGAGAGGTAACTGGAATCTCCCGGCACACAAGACTAGTGCCTCCAAGCTCAATCCAGCGATTTCCCAGTAATTCCTGGGGTAGACTGGTGCTACATACTAAGTTCCATATGTGAGAAGGTAGCTGAACGCCTTGTCCAAAATCATCTTACTTCTGAGAGTTGAGCTCACCCTCAGTCCCTCACAGTTCCACACTGCCTGCAGAGTGAGTTTCCCACGTCTTCACCAGAGACTTTTGCCAGAGGCCTCTGAGACGCAAGTTAACAATGCAGACCTGGACGGTATCTCCAGGTGCCGGAGAGTGGCAATCTGGGACCCTCCTTACTCAGAATACTGCTACCTTCACATTGTCATAAGAATGCAGCTAGTTGAGAGCTGGCTTCTAGGCATGCTTCCCTGTGAGAGCTGAGGACAGGGCAGGACCCTCCCGCATCCTGCCTGACTGTAGACTTACCTGCTAACCTCCTTCTGTTAGGGGCTGGTATAGTTTGTGGGAAAAGCATGTGTAAGCATTGGGCCTGAACTCCCGTGTATCTGAGTTGAATACAGCGATTTCCAACATCCTTCTTTAATAGGAGTGTAGCTAGGTTCCAACTCCCATGTCCGAGTGGGTAGCAGACATCTGCCTCCCATGCATACCCACTTCTGAGAGTTGAGCTTATGGCCTGTAACCCTACCTCCTGCCTGCAGCTACCTTTCGCTTCCAAAAGGCCTTGGCTCGCTGCTTCACCGAAGTGTTGGGAGAGGTAACTGGAATCTCCCGGCACACAAGACTAGTGCCTCCAAGCTCAATCCAGCGATTTCCCAGTAATTCCTGGGGTAGACTGGTGCTACATACTAAGTTCCATATGTGAGAAGGTAGCTGAACGCCTTGTCCAAAATCATCTTACTGCTGAGAGTTGAGCTCACCCTCAGTCCCTCACAGTTCCACACTGCCTGCAGAGTGAGTTTCGCACGTCTTCACCAGAGACGTTTGCCAGAGGCTATGAGACGCAAGTTAACAATGCAGACCTGGAGGGTATCTCCAGGTGCAGTAGAGTGGTAATCTGGGAACCTCCTGTCTCAGAATACTGCTACCTTCACCCTGCCATAAGAATGCAGCTAGTTGACAGCTGGCTTCAAGGCATGCTTCCCTGTGAGAGCTAAGGACAGGGCACAACCCTGCCGCATCCTGCTTGACTGTAGAAGGAGCTGCTAACGTCCTCATGTTAGTGGCAGGGAAAGGTTGTGAGAAAAGCATGTGGAATCGTTGTGCCTGAACTCACGTGTATCTGAGTTGAATACAGCGATTTCCAAAGTACTTCTTCATCAGAGTGTAGCTAGGTTCCCACTCGCATGTCCGAGTGGGTAGCAGACATCTGCCTCCCATGCATACCCACTTCTGAGAGTTGAGCTTATGGCCTGTAACCCTACCTCCTGCCTGCAGCTACCTTTTGTTCCCAAAAGGCCTAGGCTCGCTGCTTCACCGAAGTGTTGGGAGAGGTAACTGGAATCTGCCGGCACACAAGACTAGTGCCTCCAAGCTCAATCCAGCGATTTCCCAGTAATTCCTGGGGTAGACTGGTGCTACATACTAAGTTCCATATGAGAGAAGGTAGCTGAACGCCTTGTCCAAAGTCATCTTACTTCTGACAGTTGAGCTCACCCTCAGTCCCTCACAGTTCCACACTGCCTGCAGAGTGAGTTTCGCACGTCTTCACCAGAGACGTTTGCCAGAGGCTATGAGACGCAAGTTAACAATGCACACCTGGACGGTATCTCCAGGTGCCGGAGAGTGGCAATCTGGGACCCTCCTTACTCAGTATACTGCTACCTTCACACTGTCATAAGAATGCAGCTAGTTGAGAGCTGGCTTCAAGGCATGCTTCCCTGTGAGAGTTGAGGACAGGGCAGAACCCTCCCGCATCCTGCCTGACTGTAGACGTACCTGCTAACCTCCTTATGTTAGCGGCTGGGATAGGTTGTGTGAAAAGCATGTGTAAGCATTGGGCCTGAACTCCCGTGTATCTGAGTTGAATACAGCGATTTCCAAAGTCCTTCTTCATCAGAGTGTAGCTAGGTTCCCACTCGCATGTCCGAGTGGGTAGCAGACATCTGCCTCCCATGCATACCCACTTCTGAGAGTTGAGCTTATGGCCTGTAACCCTACCTCCTGCCTGCAGCTACCTTTCGCTTCCAAAAGGCCTAGGCTCGCTGCTTCACCAAAGTGTTGGGAGAGGTAACTGGAATCTCCCGGCACACAAGACTAGTGCCTCCAAGCTCAATCCAGCGATTTCCCAGTAATTCCTGGGGTAGACTGGTGCTACATACTAAGTTCCATATGTGAGAAGGTAGCTGAACGCCTTGTCCAAAATCATCTTACTGCTGAGAGTTGAGCTAACCCTCAGTCCCTCACAGTTCCACACTGCCTGTAGAGTGAGTTTCGCACGTCTTCACCAGAGACGTTTGCCAGAGGCTATGAGACGCAAGTTAACAATGCAGACCTGGACGGTGTCTCCAGGTGCAGTAGAGTGGTAATCTGGGAACCTCCTGTCTCAGAATACTGCTACCTTCACCCTGCCATAAGAATGCAGCTAGTTGACAGCTGGCTTCAAGGCTTGCTTCCCTGTGAGAGCTAAGGACAGGGCACAACCCTCCCGCATCCTGCTTGACTGTAGAAGGAGCTGCTAACGTCCTCATGTTAGTGGCAGGGAAAGGTTGTGAGAAAAGCATGTGGAATCGTTGTGCCTGAACCCACGTGTATCTGAGTTGAATACAGCGATTTCCAAAGTCCTTCTTCATTAGAGTGTAGCTAGGTTCCCACTCGCATGTCCGAGTGGGTAGCAGACATCTGCCTCCCATGCATACCCACTTCTGAGAGTTGAGCTTATGGCCTGTAACCCTACCTCCTGCCTGCAGCTACCTTTCGTTTCCAAAAGGCCTAGGCTCGCTGCTTCACCGAAGTGTTGGGAGAGGTAACTGGAATCTGCCGGCACACAAGACTAGTGCCTCCAAGCTCAATCCAGCGATTTCCCAGTAATTCCGGGGGTAGACTGGTGCTACATACTAAGTTCCATATGAGAGAAGGTAGCTGAACGCCTTGTCCAAAATCATCTTACTTCTGACAGTTGAGCTCACCCTCAGTCCCTCACAGTTCCACACTGCCTGCAGAGTGAGTTTCGCACGTCTTCACCAGAGACGTTTGCCAGAGGCTATGAGACGCAAGTTAACAATGCAGACCTGGACGGTGTCTCCAGGTGCAGTAGAGTGGTAATCTGGGAACCTCCTGTCTCAGAATACTGCTACCTTCACCCTGCCATAAGAATGCAGCTAGTTGACAGCTGGCTTCAAGGCATGCTTCCCTGTGAGAGCTAAGGACAGGGCACAACCCTCCCGCATCCTGCTTGACTGTAGAAGGAGCTGCTAACGTCCTCATGTTAGTGGCAGGGAAAGGTTGTGAGAAAAGCATGTGGAATCGTTGTGCCTGAACCCACGTGTATCTGAGTTGAATACAGCGATTTCCAAAGTCCTTCTTCATCAGAGTGTAGCTAGGTTCCCACTCGCATGTCCGAGTGGGTAGCAGACATCTGCCTCCCATGCATACCCACTTCTGAGAGTTGAGCTTATGGCCTGTAACCCTACCTCCTGCCTGCAGCTACCTTTCGCTTCCAAAAGGCCTAGGCTCGCTGCTTCACCGAAGTGTTGGGAGAGGTAACTGGAATCTCCCGGCACACAAGACTAGTGCCTCCAAGCTCAATCCAGCGATTTCCCAGTAATTCCTGGGGTAGACTGGTGCTACATACTAAGTTCCATATGTGAGAAGGTAGCTGAACGCCTTGTCCAAAATCATCTTACTGCTGAGAGTTGAGCTCACCCTCAGTCCCTCACAGTTCCACACTGCCTGCAGAGTGAGTTTCCCACGTCTTCACCAGAGACGTTTGCCAGAAGCTTCTGAGACGCAAGTTAACAATGCAGAACTGGAGGGTATCTCCAGGTGCAGTAGAGTGGTAATCTGGGAACCTCCTGTCTCAGAATACTGCTACCTTCACCCTGCCATAAGAATGCAGCTAGTTGACAGCTGGCTTCAAGGCTTGCTTCCCTGTGAGAGCTAAGGACAGGGCACAACCCTCCCGCATCCTGCTTGACTGTAGAAGGAGCTGCTAACGTCCTCATGTTAGTGGCAGGGAAAGGTTGTGAGAAAAGCATGTGGAATCGTTGTGCCTGAACCCACGTGTATCTGAGTTGAATACAGCGATTTCCAAAGTCCTTCTTCATCAGAGTGTAGCTAGGTTCCCACTCGCATGTCCGAGTGGGTAGCAGACATCTACCTCCCATGCATACCCAGTTCTGAGAGTTGAGCTTATGGCCTGTAACCCTACCTCCTGCCTGCAGCTACCTTTCGCTTCCAAAAGGCCTAGGCTCGCTGCTTCACCGAAGTGTTGGGAGAGGTAACTGGAATCTCCCGGCACACAAGACTAGTGCCTCCAAGCTCAATCCAGCGATTTCCCAGAAATTCCTGGGGTAGACTGGTGCTAAATACTAAGTTCCATATGTGAGAAGGTAGCTGAACGCCTTGTCCAAAATCATCTTACTGCTGAGAGTTGAGCTCACCCTCTGTCCCTCACAGTTCCACACTGCCTGCAGAGTGAGTTTCCCACGTCTTCACCAGAGACGTTTGCCAGAGGCTATGAGACGCAAGTTAACAATGCAGACCTGGAGGGTATCTCCAGGTGCAGTAGAGTGGTAATCTGGGAACCTCCTGTCTCAGAATACTGCTACCTTCACCCTGCCATAAGAATGCAGCTAGTTGACAGCTGGCTTCAAGGCATGCTTCCCTGTGAGAGCTAAGGACAGGGCACAACCCTCCCGCATCCTGCTTGACTGTAGAAGGAGCTGCTAACGTCCTCATGTTAGTGGCAGGGAAAGGTTGTGAGAAAAGCATGTGGAATCGTTGTGCCTGAACCCACGTGTATCTGAGTTGAATACAGCGATTTCCAAAGTCCTTCTTCTTCAGAGTGTAGCTAGGTTCCCACTCGCATGTCCGAGTGGGTAGCAGACATCTGCCTCCCATGCATACCCACTTCTGAGAGTTGAGCTTATGGCCTGTAACCCTACCTCCTGCCTGCAGCTACCTTTCGCTTCCAAAAGGCCTAGGCTCGCTGCTTCACCGAAGTGTTGGGAGAGGTAACTGGAATCTCCCGGCACACAAGACTAGTGCCTCCAAGCTCAATCCAGCGATTTCCCAGTAATTCCTGGGGTAGACTGGTGCTACATACTAAGTTCCATATGTGAGAAGGTAGCTGAACGCCTTGTCCAAAATCATCTTACTTCTGAGAGTTGAGCTCACCCTCAGTCCCTCACAGTTCCACACTGCCTGCAGAGTGAGTTTCCCACGTCTTCACCAGAGACTTTTGCCAGAGGCCTCTGAGACGCAAGTTAACAATGCAGACCTGGACGGTATCTCCAGGTGCCGGAGAGTGGCAATCTGGGACCCTCCTTACTCAGAATACTGCTACCTTCACATTGTCATAAGAATGCAGCTAGTTGAGAGCTGGCTTCTAGGCATGCTTCCCTGTGAGAGCTGAGGACAGGGCAGGACCCTCCCGCATCCTGCCTGACTGTAGACTTACCTGCTAACCTCCTTCTGTTAGGGGCTGGTATAGTTTGTGGGAAAAGCATGTGTAAGCATTGGGCCTGAACTCCCGTGTATCTGAGTTGAATACAGCGATTTCCAACATCCTTCTTTAATAGGAGTGTAGCTAGGTTCCAACTCCCATGTCCGAGTGGGTAGCAGACATCTGCCTCCCATGCATACCCACTTCTGAGAGTTGAGCTTATGGCCTGTAACCCTACCTCCTGCCTGCAGCTACCTTTCGCTTCCAAAAGGCCTTGGCTCGCTGCTTCACCGAAGTGTTGGGAGAGGTAACTGGAATCTCCCGGCACACAAGACTAGTGCCTCCAAGCTCAATCCAGCGATTTCCCAGTAATTCCTGGGGTAGACTGGTGCTACATACTAAGTTCCATATGTGAGAAGGTAGCTGAACGCCTTGTCCAAAATCATCTTACTGCTGAGAGTTGAGCTCACCCTCAGTCCCTCACAGTTCCACACTGCCTGCAGAGTGAGTTTCGCACGTCTTCACCAGAGACGTTTGCCAGAGGCTATGAGACGCAAGTTAACAATGCAGACCTGGAGGGTATCTCCAGGTGCAGTAGAGTGGTAATCTGGGAACCTCCTGTCTCAGAATACTGCTACCTTCACCCTGCCATAAGAATGCAGCTAGTTGACAGCTGGCTTCAAGGCATGCTTCCCTGTGAGAGCTAAGGACAGGGCACAACCCTGCCGCATCCTGCTTGACTGTAGAAGGAGCTGCTAACGTCCTCATGTTAGTGGCAGGGAAAGGTTGTGAGAAAAGCATGTGGAATCGTTGTGCCTGAACTCACGTGTATCTGAGTTGAATACAGCGATTTCCAAAGTACTTCTTCATCAGAGTGTAGCTAGGTTCCCACTCGCATGTCCGAGTGGGTAGCAGACATCTGCCTCCCATGCATACCCACTTCTGAGAGTTGAGCTTATGGCCTGTAACCCTACCTCCTGCCTGCAGCTACCTTTTGTTCCCAAAAGGCCTAGGCTCGCTGCTTCACCGAAGTGTTGGGAGAGGTAACTGGAATCTGCCGGCACACAAGACTAGTGCCTCCAAGCTCAATCCAGCGATTTCCCAGTAATTCCTGGGGTAGACTGGTGCTACATACTAAGTTCCATATGAGAGAAGGTAGCTGAACGCCTTGTCCAAAGTCATCTTACTTCTGACAGTTGAGCTCACCCTCAGTCCCTCACAGTTCCACACTGCCTGCAGAGTGAGTTTCGCACGTCTTCACCAGAGACGTTTGCCAGAGGCTATGAGACGCAAGTTAACAATGCACACCTGGACGGTATCTCCAGGTGCCGGAGAGTGGCAATCTGGGACCCTCCTTACTCAGTATACTGCTACCTTCACACTGTCATAAGAATGCAGCTAGTTGAGAGCTGGCTTCAAGGCATGCTTCCCTGTGAGAGTTGAGGACAGGGCAGAACCCTCCCGCATCCTGCCTGACTGTAGACGTACCTGCTAACCTCCTTATGTTAGCGGCTGGGATAGGTTGTGTGAAAAGCATGTGTAAGCATTGGGCCTGAACTCCCGTGTATCTGAGTTGAATACAGCGATTTCCAAAGTCCTTCTTCATCAGAGTGTAGCTAGGTTCCCACTCGCATGTCCGAGTGGGTAGCAGACATCTGCCTCCCATGCATACCCACTTCTGAGAGTTGAGCTTATGGCCTGTAACCCTACCTCCTGCCTGCAGCTACCTTTCGCTTCCAAAAGGCCTAGGCTCGCTGCTTCACCAAAGTGTTGGGAGAGGTAACTGGAATCTCCCGGCACACAAGACTAGTGCCTCCAAGCTCAATCCAGCGATTTCCCAGTAATTCCTGGGGTAGACTGGTGCTACATACTAAGTTCCATATGTGAGAAGGTAGCTGAACGCCTTGTCCAAAATCATCTTACTGCTGAGAGTTGAGCTAACCCTCAGTCCCTCACAGTTCCACACTGCCTGTAGAGTGAGTTTCGCACGTCTTCACCAGAGACGTTTGCCAGAGGCTATGAGACGCAAGTTAACAATGCAGACCTGGACGGTGTCTCCAGGTGCAGTAGAGTGGTAATCTGGGAACCTCCTGTCTCAGAATACTGCTACCTTCACCCTGCCATAAGAATGCAGCTAGTTGACAG